>NC_090731.1:82877338-83177338 GCF_036898095.1 Palaemon carinicauda
TATCCATGCTGCTATTTTTCTGTCTCTTAGTATTAATCCCATCATTATTCATTCCATAGATCTTGGAGATTTAACTGGCTTATGTTCTAAGCCTTTAATAAGGATCCATGTTTCTGATACTTAAGTTAGTTCTGGTAGGATCATCTGATTAAATACTTTTCTTTTTATATGAGGTGACATTTTATTCTTCATAATCTCTTTTTGCTTACCAAAAATTCAGCATCCCATGCTTATCCTACTCTTGGTCTCGTGTCCTGGGAAAACAGTGTCTGTCCTACGTACATATAGCCTATCCATTCACAATCTCTAAAGGTTCATTTTAACCTTTATTTGTGGTCTCTCTGCATTTCCATTGAACATTATCTTAGTTTTACTCATATTTATTTTAGCCCTACATTTCTGCTTTCTCTATTAAAATCTCCTATCATCTTTGGCAAAGACCTCCAATGATTCACGAAACAGATATAGGTTATCTGCAAACCTCGAGGTGTTCTCCATTAATTTTAATTCCTACATTTTCCGAATTGTAATTTCTAAAAACGTCCTCTAAGCACGCTGTGAATAATTTAGAAGAGATGGGTTTTCCCTGTCTAACTCCTTTCTCAACCGGAATTTTCTCACTATCTTTTTGTAGTTTCAGGATTAATGTATTCCATGTAGTTTTAGGATTACTGTATTCCATGTAGTTTTAGGATTACTGTATTTTATGTAGTTTTAGGATTTCCTTATATATACATATATATATATATATATATATATATATATATATATATATATATATATATATATATATATATATATATTATATATACAGTATGTATATATATATATATATATATATATATATATATATATATATATATATATATATATATATATATATATATCTTCAAGAGTTCTAACATAAGAATAATCTATTCCTCGCCTTTGAAGGGATTTCGTTACTGCTAAAGTTTTGACAGAATCAAAAGCTTTTTGATAGTCTTTAAATGCCATAGATAAGGGTGTCATACAAAGTTGACTTTTCCATTAGCTGATTAATTACATGAATATAGTCACTTGTTGAATATCCATTTCTAAAACCATCCTCTACTCTTGGTTCATTAAAATATATCTTCCTTTCCATTTTGCCGAATATGTTCTTTGTAAATATTTCATATATTACTGAGAGTAATATATTTTCTGTCTCTCTTTTTGTGAAATAATAATGATACATGTTTTCCAAGCTGAAGGTATAGAGCAGTCTTGCAAACATTTTGCGCAAAGTTCCGCGAGATTTACTACTATGTAATATCCTCTACCTACTATTTAATCATTTGTTAGGTCATCTTCTTCTGCTTTGTCTCTCTCCCTGACATTTAATGCCTTATTTACTTCTACTGTTACTTTCTGTACCGGCTCAGGTGTTTCATTATTTATATTGGCAAAGTTATTTCTTATATCCCTATTATATAGCATTGTATAGAAATGCTCTGCATTTTTATCACTACAGTATATCTTTATATATATATATATATATATATATATATATATATATATATATATATATATATATATATATATATATATATATATATATATATATATATATATATATATATATATATATATATATATATATATATATATATATATATATATATATATATATATATATATATATATATATATATATCGATTTTCATCCGTATAGCAAATATCTCTAGGCAACCTATTCCAAGGCTTCTTTTCATTAACTTGATGTTTCTTCCTTTCTTTAATGTTTCCTCAATTTTGATCTGATTGTGTTTACGAGTGTCTTTTCACTTAACTTGTTTAATGTTTTTGATAGTTCTGCTCATTATATTTTTTCTCATTTGGATTTCACCATCATTTCCTATCTTTCCTTTGTTAGATTCTTAGTGTTTTATGCTATTTTCACTTGATCATGTTTAAAAAAGTTTCTACATATCTCTTGTACCGATTCCAATACAGATTTTATGAAATTACTATCCATTTCTTCTTTCTTCTTTATTAGCTCCCATTTCGTCGTGTATCTAAGAGTACCTATTTTGTATCGCTAAACTAAACTCATCATATTTTTCTCTTTTTACAGAAATTTTTATTCTGTTTCTTAAAATTAGATTTTTTCTTTCTTCTCTTTGATCAAGACAAATTTTACTATTCACAATTCTAGGGTTAATTGGCTTTAACGTATTTACCACTGTTACAAATTTAAGTAAATTAACGTTTTCTCTGACAATGTAACCTATTTCGTTTTTCATTTCTACATTACAGCTTCTCCATGTCAATTTGCTATGATCATTTTTATTAAGAAATTGTGTTCATAATTTTCGCATTGCTTTTTCTGCAAATTCTGCTAGCATGTTTCGGCTGACATTTCTTATGCCTACTCAAAATTTGCATACGCTGATTCAGCTTATTTTTTTTCCTACCCTGTACTTTACATAGAAATCACACAAAACAAATGCAGATGGTCTTACGTCTTCAGGATATCTCGAGATCTTCATAAAGGTTTCTCTTTCTTCCTCTGTATTGGATGTTGTTGGTGCATACGTTTGAATAATCTTCATTTTACACTTTTTATTTAGTTTGGTAATCAATCCTGCAATTCTATTACAAATACTATAAAATCTGTCATGTTATCAGCAGGATTTTCATTTATAAAAAGGCCACTTAATTTTCTTTTCCCCTTTAACTCTGTAGAAGATTCCATAGTTCTTCTAATTTTATTCAATCCTATTATATCTTAATTTATCTATTTCAGCTTTTCTAGTAACACTGGAAGATCTTCCCTAGACAGGGTCCTGACATTGTATATTGCGAGGTTCATTTTCCAAAGGTGGCCTTCTCTTTTCCTTAAATATAATGTATATAATATGTATAATATATATATATATATATATATATATATATATATATATATATATATATATATATACATATATATATATATATATATATATATATATATATATATAATATATAATATATATAATATATATAATATATATACATATAATATATATATATATATATATATATATATATATATATATATATATATATATATATATATATATATATATATATATATATATATATATATATATATATATATATATATATATATACCTGGGGGCAAGCCCGCCCTGCTAGGTGCCGGTCCCAAGCCTGGATAAATAGGGAAGGTTGACGTCAGGAAGGGCATCCGGTTGTGAAAATCCCCGCCAAAACCCATGAAATGGAAGCCGTTATAGACGAACCGATGACCGCTAGGGCGTACCCTGTAGGCGGCGCGCAGATACATCGCCCTAACTCTGCGAGAAATAGGCAAGGGCTACTGCAAAGTGGGCGACTGCAGTTAAATAAGCGAGCCCCAAAATCTATTAGAATTAACACCTTGAACGTTGGAACCATGACCGGACGTGGCAGAGAAGTTGCTAATATGATGGAGAGGAGGAAAGTACAGATTTTGTGTGTGCTGGAGACACGATGGAAGGGAAATAAAGCCAAAGAGATTGAAGCAGGGTATAAACATTTTTATAATGGATGCACAGAGCGAGGAAGGAATGGAGTTGGAATCATACTAACTGGAAAGCTCAAGAGTTTTGTTTTGGATGTGAAAAGACTAAATGATAAAATTATGCTTATGAAACTAGAATGGGATGGAGAAATACTAAATGTTATCAGTGTGTATGCACCTCAGATAGGTTGCCCAGAAGAGGAAAAAGATGATTTTTGGAGACAGCTGGATCAAGACATGATTAACATACCAAATGAAGAACTGTTAATGATAGGAGGAGACGTAAATGGTCATGTAAGGAGAAATAGCCAGGGCCTGGAAAGCATACATGGAGGATGGGCTTTGGGAGATAAGAATAAAGGTGGTGAAAGGGTTATGAACTTTGCTGTAGCGTTTGATATGGCAGTAATCAACACTTTCTTCGAAAAACAGCTAAAATATCTTACAACGTATAAAAGTGGTGGGCAAGAATCCCAAATTTATTTTGTATTAGGTAGAAGGATACATCTAAAAGAGATAAGAAACTGTAAAATATTCCCAGGAGAAGCTGTAACTCCCCAGCATAGACTCTTGACAGTAGATTGGGATAGGAAGAGAACAATAAGAGGTGGACAAGTGATGATTCCAAAGATAAGATGGTGGAAGCTGAAAGAACCAGAATATAGGGATACATTCATACTTTTCATAGAGAGGATTTTAGTCGAGCTTGGCACCTGGGATTATGAGGATGTGGATGAGTGGTGGGAACGGAACAGCAGTATTCTGAAAAGAGTTGGCAGAGAAGTTTTAGGAATGTCAACAGGAAAAGGGTCAAGAGACAAAGAAACTTGGTGGTGGAGTAATTATGTACAAGAAAAAATCAAGATCAAGAGAAATGCAAAGAAAATGTCTGATGAAACAGGCACTGAAGAAGATAAGGAGAGAAGTAGATTAGCAAAGAAAGAAGCAAAATTGGCGGTGGCACAGTCAAAACAGCAAGCATTGGATAATGTATATGAAGATTTGGACACAAAGGAGGGTCAAAAGAAGATTTACAAGATTGCTAAAGCAAGAAATAAAGCGACCAAAGATATTACCCACATTAAGCAGATAAAGAATGAGGATGAAGTGGTAATGTATAGCTCAAGTGATTTAAAAGAAAGGTGGAAGTAATATTTTGAAAGATTGCTAAATGAAGAAAATCCGAGACCTATAATTGCAGATGGATATCCAAATTTAGGAATGGTAAGATATATAGATAAAGAAGAAATTAAGGTTGCCCTCAACAGGAGGAAAATATTGAAAAGCTACGGGACCTGATGAGATCCCAGTGGAAGTCTGGAAATGCTTGGGGGAATTTGGAGTGGATATGCTGTGAGATCTGATGAAAAAGATACACCGGAAAGAAAAGATGCCTGAATGTGGAGGAATACCTTTTTAATACCCATATTCAAAGAAAAGGGGGACGTACAAAATTGTAATAATTATAGAGCAATCAAACTCCTCCCACATACTATGAAGCTTTGGGAAAGGATTATAGAGCGTAGGATCAGGGAAGAGACCAAGATTGGAGAAGAGCAGTTTGGATTTATGCCAGGCAGAAGCACGACGGATGCAATGTTTGCACTAAGGTAGTTGATGGAAAAATATAGAGAAGGCCAAAAGGAATTACATTTAGTATTTATTGACTTAGAGAAGACTTATGATAGAGTTCCATGGCAGGAGATATGGAGATGTTTGAGAGAGAGGGGAACACTGCTGTTCGCAGATGATATAGTTCTGTGTGATGAAACCAGAGAAGGATTGGAAGGGAAGCTGGAGAAATGGAGAGAGGAATTGGAGAGCGGAGGACTAAAGATCTGTAGAATAAAAACTGAGTATATGTGTTGCAACACGCAGAACCAGTTAAATGATATACATTTGCTGGGTGAAATAGTAAAGAGGACAGAAAAATTCAAGTACCTAAGGTCATATGTGGAGGAAACAGCAGAACTCCAAACGGAAGTGAACAGTAGAATTCAAGCTGGATGGAATAATTGGAAAAAGAGTGTTGTGTGATCGAAGGATAAACTTAAAGTTAAAGGGAAAGGTACATAAAACTGTAGTGAGACCTGCCATGACGTATGGTGCAGAGACCTGGCCCATGAAAAAGATCTTTGAGAAGAAAATGAATGTTGCAGAGATGAGAATGCTAAGATGGATGGCTGGGATCACGAGACTGGATAAGGTTAGGAATGACTTGGTAGGGGAACAACAGAGGTTACAGAGGTGTCAAAGAAAATCCAAGAAAAGAGACTACACTGGTTTGGGCACTTAATGAGGAGAGACCAAAGAGAAGGTGGATGGAGTGTGTAACAGCAGATATGGAGGAGAAAGATCTCACAATGGAGGACATCGGAGATAGAAAAACTTGGAAACGGCTCTTTATAAAATTTAATGTATTTAATTTAAAAACTATGAAAAAATATTAATACCTGCTGTGAGTAAACTGGGGCTAAAGGAAAAAAATAAAACCACCAGATCACGTAAAACATATCCAATCTGGATAAACATATCCTGAAAGATGTGTTTAAGCCTTCAAATAGCGATATAATGAAATATAAATATATGTCACATTCATAACCAAGTAAATGAAAATATTTCTAAATAAAGTCCTTACCAATACTTAAATAATCATAAAGTTTACCACAAGAAAGAGCAACGGCAATAACTGAAATAAAGACAAGAAAAATACTTTCAGACACTTATAACTTTAAGATTTACTATAAATTATGAAATTATGGTAGGGAGGAAGGTTTATTTATAAAAGAGGCACCGCAAAGGCCTTAGAAATTGAATACATTTACCTTAACATACTAGGCTACCCTATTATATGCTTGGTACTCACCGTATCAATCCAGGCAGGAAGACTATGGAGATGGCCGAGGCAGAAGTAGGACTTAAATTCCATTGCGATGAGAAATGCCTGGGATCCGAATGACTTTAATTTAGCAATGCATACTATAAATACTTGAAGAAAAACCAAGAATATATTCTTGGTTTTGAAGCTGAAACTCTCTTGTGGTGTTGACTCTATAACGGTCAGGTTCTGAGTCTGCCCTCTGTCGTTCTTCGACCATGTAAGTTTTGTTACAAAAAGAAAAAGGAGTAGATAGCTAAATGGCCCAAAAGCCTTTTACAGCCGCAGGGTGGACACTTCTCAGTACCAAGCATTTAAATGAAAATATCAAATTTGAAAATTAGAAGTCCTTCCTGCCGCCATAAGAATATTCAAAGTAAAAATTAAATAAAAAATAGTCATTAGTAATTAAATACTAATGATGCAAATTTATATTTAGCGTATGTGCATATATATACATACATACAGTACATATACACACACACACTCACACACACACACACACACACACACACACATATATATATATATATATATATATATATATATATATATATATATATATATATATATATATATATATATATATGTATATATATATATACAAAATTATATATATACATATATATATAAATATATATATATATACATATATATATATGTATATATATATATATATATATATATATATATATATATATATATATATATATATATATATATATACATATGTGCATAAGCGCACACATATATAGTTTTAATAATAGAAAGACATTTCGAAAATCTTGATTTTTTTATGACCAGTACAGTATTATGAAGTTCATGGAGTACTTCTCTGTTTGTGAGTTTTTCATCTTTATACCTTATCACCATATTTATAACCAAAGGCAAACTACATAATTATCAATTAAAACATTAGATAATGTCTCCTGTAAACTAGAAATTAAACGAAGTTGAAAATATAAAAGTAGTTAAAAATTTAAAGATAAAGATGGAACTGAAAAACAAGTGATAGATATCATAAAACGTATATAAACACAGTAGGCTTCTAAAACTGATAATTCTGACTTGATTGATATTGGACTGAGTTTATAGCAAAGAACTGACATTGTTATTGTGATTTTGATAAATTCGTGAAGTAGGCCTACCGGTAATTTATGATAGTCATTGTGTACAAATTGTAATTAGTCACAGGAAAATCGTCAAAAAATATGATTTTGTTATTGATACTATCTGCTTATCTAGATATTAATCTCTGGAACCATCGTTCAATTAGTTCATTATGCATGTTGCATAAGATTTTTTTTTCTTTTATAATTCTGAGCATCCATTGCATTCAGATCTTCCTGGACAGTTCCATCCTGTTCGTAATACTAGGCAGGCAGTTAATTCTAATAGCCTTCTCCATCATGAGGCTAAATACTACACAGTATTCTAGAAGTTTCATTCCAGCTGTGACCAAGTTGTGGAATGATCTTCCTAATCGGGTAGTTGAATCAGTGGAACTTCAAAAGTTCAAAGTTGCAGCAAATATTTTTATGTTGAACAGGCTGATATAAGTCTTTTTATAGTTTATATATGAAATGTTTGTTTTAATGTTGTTACTGTTTTAAAATATTTTATTTCTATTGTTCACTATTTCTTATATTTCCTTTCCTCACTGGGATATTTTTCCCTGTTGGAGCCCTTGGGCTTATAGCGTCTTGCTTTTCCAACTAGGGTTATAGCTTAATAATAATAATAATAATAATAATAATAATAATCACATCTAAAGATGTTTCCTCGTAAAATATCTTTCTAGCTTAGGCCAACCAGGCCCCAGATGTCAGTAGCAAAAAAGGCTCCTACGTCTCTGCAAGACTAGAGCAACTTTCTACTCTAATTATTGGCATCGGATCAATCGCACACTTCATTTCCATTGCTCTCTTGATTGACTTTGTGTGTGTTTTTTTTTTAATTCGACATTGAAAATTTGAAACTTATTTCATTATATTTTTATTTGGTTTTAAGAGTTCTGTAAATCTATTAACCAGATCTTGGTCGCGGTACACCTCTGGTAGCATTTACGTTTCCCATTTAGGAGAAGATATAACTTATTTATGACTGTTGTTGCTTTCTGAAATTTTCCTTGTATTGTTTAGTTTTTTATTCATCCTTATTAGGTCATTATATTGGCACTTAACGGTTTTGTATTCTACCTATGCGCTTTTAATGTTTAACTAACTCCACTTTCCTTCTATACGTCTTTTTTTCCTTTCTTTTTTCTTTTTCTGAAATCTGCTTATCGAACCGAGAAGATCTATCCTTAACAGTTATAGTGTTTCCCATCAGTGGACACATGGTATGATGTTCATTTTAACTCACCCTATTATGTAAAGTTATAAGGCAGTCAACACATACAGTATACAGCCTACTAAGCATTGGTAGTCATGGTCATAGGGAATATTAACATCTTGTCGCCGCATGTGGTTGAGTATATACTGTAGATGGATATTTATCAATGGACTATTCTGAAATTGCGTTTTTTATGCAGTTACTGATGTAAAGGAAAGACAAGGAAGTCATAGAATGAATAATATGCCTATTGTAGCCTTTCAGAGAGAAAATGAAATGGCTCTGTCATGAGTGTGTAGATGAAGCTAAAATTACAATTAAAAACCAGGAAGATATGGAAATGAAAATCTTGAAAGTGGAGGAAGAGCTTCAGAAGGGAAACTTCACAATAGGAGAACATGGAAAAAGAATTGCTGAATTGGAAAACAATATTCAGACTGTCGCCGTTGACTCGGCGAATTCTGTCCTGAAAGTTGATAAGGGAGTTAAGAATATTTAATCGATTGAAATAGAAATTCAAAAGATGCCGAAAAATTAGAAAATAACATATGCTGAACAAGTTAAGGGAAACAAACTAGTAATTAAATCAACATAAGTATCATCTAGAATCACCGACAAGAAAAAATGAGGTTGGAAAGGCACTCGAAGATGTACCAATTCTTAGTACGAGGTCAACTTTAAAGGAAAATGTTCCAAATTTTGTTAATGACAGGATTAGAAATGAAACAGTAAAAGAAAAATAAAAGACTCAAACTATGGTTGCTGGAATATCGACAAGTTAAAAATTGGAAAACTAAAACCTAACAAATAATGATATGCAATGCACTCAATGATAAAGACAATGTAATTAATGGTCTGATTTATAGAAATTGTTGATTGGGTTAGATTCAAAGTGTGGGAGAGAAGTTTTTCTTTTTTCTTTTCTTCTTTTTGCATGAACAGTGCAGCCGGTGGGACTACACACTTCATGTTGAAATGTGTTCGTGAAGTTCTGAGGTCTATTCATGAGAATGGCGAAAAATTATATTGTGATGGGGTACATACACTATAACCACGATCCAGATATCTGGTCCGTGACTATAACATACGTGCTAGGCACCACGCGATCACCTGCTTCCACTGTCAAAGGTATGGACATTCTGAAATAGATTGCAAGTTCAAGACTGTTGATATAGTGCTTGGAAAAGGTGCAGGAAATCACGTCACCAAGGGATGTCATCACTTAAAACTAAGTCTAACGTATGCCCAGTTAAAGTAGTTGTACAGTCGACATTATTCACTAGTCGATATGTTTCTAGTAACTCACTAAATGCCAAAGCGTCAGGATTTGATGCGTCATCCATTCAAAAATTGAAGTCTCCACAGATAACTAATTCGTTTTTCTCCATGATAATCATCTCAATGAGAGCACCGAATTCTTCAAAACAGATACTAGTGTTTGTTCTAGGAAGTTTGTAGATTGTTACAAAGGATATTTTTTTTTTTTTTGGCGTAAATTTTATTTCTATATATTCAAAGCTTGTTGCACTGATTCTTTTCAACGTTTTGAGATTTGAGTAACTTTTCTTAATAGAGTTCAACACCCCAACCAGACCTACTGTTAGGGCTCGGCCACACCAAGCGGCATGACTCGGGCGGCAGGCCAGCGACAAAATGTTGGGTGTCCACACCGGAACCGCCACACCTCTCTTGCTCCTCACTCCCAGCTTTCGAAGATAGCCTTCCTCGTAAACATGACGATGGTGTTTGAGTCGGATATTACTTCCGATTGAAATCTTAATTTTAATCTGAACTATAAATTACACAAGAGTCTGGATTCACGATTTTTATAAACAGAGAAGGAAAAATAAGTTAATTTTGAAATTAATGTTGCCAGTCTCGTTTGTACGGCGACAGATTTAATGAATATCTACATATTTCACAAGTCTTTTGAATCTTTGAGGGCAACATCCTTCCTGGATTCGGGCTCAAAAAACAAACGTCGAACTATAGACAACCTCAATCTCTCTCTTACCAGCTATTATAATTGCTTCAAATATGATAAAGTTCACAAAAAATCATTGTCCCTTTCATTCCAGAATTAACTAGCTTTTGCATAAGATATATTGTTTATATGTACATACGATTCTTTTCACATTTGAAATTTCTCTATATCTTATATATATATATATATATATATATATATATATATATATATATATATATATATATATATATATATATATATATATATATATATATATATATATATATATATATATATAGCCTATATATATATAGCCTATATATATATATATATATATATATATATATATATATATATATATATATATATATATATACATATATATAACTAAATGGTGATTAAATAGGTTGCAAAGCACAAAAAGGCGTAGGCCTACCCACTATTTTATTACCATCCATTTGCCGTTGATTGCCATAACTTCCATTTATTTAATTTATTTTTGCTCTCCTAAACACCTCCCGATAAATTGTTGATTAGTTATGGCTGGAAACGAACAACTGAACGCGTATCCCTTCAGAAACTGATGAAAAATGGCGTAATCTTGGGTGAAGACGCTCGAACCGCCGCGATTTTTTTTAAAACATCAAACATAGTCTGGCGGCAACTGCAGCGGCTTGAGGCTTCCTGCGCCTCCTATCTGACCACCTACATAAGATACTTAGGGTTTCAATTTTCCGAGGGAACCTCTTGCCGCTAACCTCGCCACTAGCTGCGCTTGGTCTGGCCCAAGGTAAATTATATAGAGTGACATATTCTATATACCTTGGCCTGGCCGGGGCCTTACAGAGGCATCACATTTACGTCAGTTATCATGAAAATATATAGTGGGCTTATTCTAAAGAGACTGGAGAGAAAGGTTTATGAAAAGCTGAGAGATGAACAAGCAGGATTTAGAAAATGTAAGAGTTACACTGACCAAATTTTTATTTTAAAACATATGCAGCAATGTGTAGAATATAGAAATCCACTCGTGATAACATTTGTTGACTATGAAAAAGCCTTTGATAGTTTGCACCGGCCAATTTTGTGAAGAGATGCGTTATTATTGGGTTCCTCTTAAATGTGTCAATCTAATTAAGTCTGTTCATGAGCATAGCAAGGGCAAAGTTAATGTTACTGGAGTTCTATCAAATGAATTTCCAAGTGAACAGTGGAGTACTCCAATTGAATATGCTATCACCTATGTTGTAAAACCTTCCTTATGGATTTTGTAATGCATAAAACAGTTGTGGATGGTGGAGAGGGATTGCACTAGAATAATAATAGTAAATTAGCTTACTTAGAGTATGCTGATGATGCTATCTTTATTAGCAGAACACCACAGAATTTGCAATGCCTGCTTACCAGAATGTGTGAAATATCACTCGCGGTTGGGCTCAAGATAAATAGAAGAAAGACAGAGATGATGAGAGCAGAATATGCAATGGAAAATGAAATATCATTGGCGGGAGAAAGGATTAATGAAGAAGAATCGTTTAAATATTTAAGAACTATGATCTCTAATACAGGGTCTTTAAAATTGGAATTTAATGAGAGATAGAAAAAAAATGGAAAAAAGCAAATCAGACAATGGCAAAATTAAGAAAGATTTGGAAATAAAATCGCCTGAAATTAAATATAACAATCAGACTACATATCAGTTTAGTGAGATCTGTGTTACTGTATGGACACGTGTCGTGATATGGTAATGAAACAATGCCCAACAGGTTTTGTAGATTTGAGAACAAAGCCCTCAGAAGAATCTTGAGAGTGAATGGCAGGACAGGATTAGAAACGTTACTATAAGTGAAATCACTCGAGTGCCATACATGAACGAAATCACGTTGAGGGATAGTTGGAGATGGTTTGGTCATGCTCTTCGTGCTCCCCGAGAGTGATTAATTCACCAAACATTTAACTGGGCTCCAGAAGGCACTAGTAGAGTTGGAAGTCACAGGACTAAATGGCTGAGGACTATAAAGCGCGAAGTAGATGATGAATGGAAAAGTAATGAATTGAAAGCTCAAGATAGAGACGACTTGTGAAATCTAACCTAGGTCCTTTCCGTCAATAGGTGTAAGAGGAAATGATGATATATATGTGTGTGTGCATATACTGTATATATATATATATATATATATATATATATATATATATATATATATATATATATATATATATATATATATATATATATATATATATATATATATATATATATATATATATATATATATATATATATATATATATATATATATATATATTATATATACATATATACTAGGAGGCCTTTGTCCTGCAGTGGACTAGAAAAGGTTGCATTTGTTGTTGTTTTATGTATTTATATATACATTCACACTCATATCTATCTATCTATCATTCTACCTAACTATCTATCTATCTATCTATCTATATATATATATATATATATATATATATATATATATATATATATATTTATATATATATATATATATATATATATATATATATATATATATATATATATATATATATATATATATATATATATATATATATATACATCATAATCTTCTCCTACGCTTATTGACGCAAATGGCCTCGGTTAGATTTCGCCAGTCATCATCTCCTACTTTGCGCTTCATGGTCCTCAGCAATGTAGGCCTGGGTCTTCCAACTCTTCTAGTGCCTTGTGGATCAGCTGAATGTTTGGGGAACTAATCTCTCTTGGGGAGTGTGAAGAGCATGCCCAAACCATCTCCATTTACCCCTCATCATGATCTCATCCATCTCTTATAGTTTCATTCCTATTACTGTCCTGCCATTTAACTCCTAATATCCTACTGAGGGCTTTATTCTCAATCTACAAAATCTATTGGAGATTGTTTCATTATCATACCATGACTCATGTCCATAGAGTAACACCGATCTCACTAAACTGATATATAGTCTGATTTTTATATGTAATTTCAGGGGATTTGATTCCCTGTATTGGAGATCATAATTCCTAAATACTTAAATGATTCTACACATTAATCCTTTCTCCTTCCAATGATATTTTATTTTCAATTGCAAACTCTGCTCTCATCATATATATATATATATATATATATATATATATATATATATATATATATATATATATATATATATATATATATATATATATATATATATATATATATATATATTCTTAGGAAGCTGGTCTACATGAGAGTAGAATATTTTATTCACATATTTCATTTGTGTATTTAAGAGATTTATAGCCAGCTTGTAAGGTGGGTCCCACTCATGTAGGATTAAGTAAATGTATGTAAATACATAAGACTGTCGTCATTCATTCAATTCCGTATATGTAAATTTATGTCATTTTAAAGATTTAAATTTTCATTTCACATAGTTTTGTTATGAAGTCTTATGTAAACTTGTTAAAAAGTATGTATAACACACACGAGATATGCTGTATGACAAAGCTAGGGATTGCATAATTTTTCCACGTGGTTGGAAGTTACAGGAAGGTTCTAGACTAAAACTTGCCCCTTTTTTAATATTACAAGAGGATGTGGGCGGAGTTAGCTGAGAGAGTTGTCTCGCCAAGCGACGATAGTACCCTACTTCCCTACTGCCAAGTTGGCAACCTGACGTTGTGGGAACCCGCCCAGACCATGTGCACACACATCAAAAGCATTGCTGGAATGAACTGGAAGATTCTAGAATGAATCAAGATGATAAGTATAGGACCTACCCATGCTTAGGAACCAGAGATCCAACCTGACATCCCACAAGATCTGTACTTCTGCCAGTCCTCTCTCCAGCATCTATCCAGCCACCACGTAACTCCTCTCAAACGTGAATAGTGTTTTCTCTCAAACTTGAATAGTGATTTCTCTCCAATGTATACTATGTATAGTATTGTTCAAACGTTGGTGATATTATTGAGTGCTTAAATTTAAAAAGAAGTGTGTTAATGTAAGTAAATTTATATTGTAAAGTTTATTAGTAACTGGCCCTGTAAGATTTGGTTAAAAAGGGAAGTGTATTTATTTTTGCTTAACTATTCGGTTACCTTGTGTGAGCCTAAGAACATAAGAGTAACAGTTACTCATATGTTAGTTTCATCACTGTTTATTTGATATAGTGTTGAAGTGTCACCCTTTTTCATTAATTGTCAAAATTAAATATTTACATAAATTATTTTTTAGTGAAGCACATGGTTGTATTATTTCTTGAAGTATCATTTTGTCTTAGTCTAAGGTCTAGTTCAGATTTAAATTTCGAGTGATTTATTTTTGATATTATTTTTTGAATTGTTATTTTTCTATAGCATATATTTATTTTTGTAAACTGGGTATTATTTCGATCACCAATACTTATTTCAGTGCTTTGCTCATATCCCCAGACTAAGAATCGAAGTAAGAGGTTGATTTAGGAATAGTTCCCAGTAAAAGTAGAGTAATCAGCCAGTTTTTGTTTTGAGTGTAACATAAAGAGATCTCTAGATATTCAGTGTTTATTATCGTCTGGGAGTTGTGTATTATTCTCAGAGCTCGGAGGTTTTCTCTTGTGTATCAGATTATGTAATTAAAGTAATTAAGTTTGGGAGCTCGGGAATTTACGTAATTTGCTAGTCATAACAATATATATATATATATATATATATATATATATATATATATATATATATATATATAAGCAACCCTTTCTAGTCCACTGAAGGAGAAAAGTATCAGGTATGTCCTTAGTCATGTCTACACTTTGGCCATTATCATCACCTCGCTGGCCACTGCACCTTGGTGATGTCTGATCACTCACAGCAAACCAACCTAGTGTGAGTGGCACTGATAATGACTTTGCTGATCATGGCGATACACAACCCGTTTCAAAACATTAAGGTATCGCGACACTGAAAGGGATCTATTTATATATGTCTATATATATATATATATATATATATATATATATATATATATATATATATATATATATATATATATATACACACACACATATATATATATATATATATATATATATATATATATATATATATATATATACACACACACATATATATATATATATATATATATATATATATATATATGTATACATATATTAGAGTCCTGTGTCTGGGAACCATAATATAATATCATATATTACAGCTAGAAAGCTACACAACCTCACCAGTTTGATTTTACATTATTCTGTTATACTTGAAAATATAACTCCCAGACAGCAATGTCCAAAGGTCTCTTAACCCTGGACAGGTAGCTTTGTGTCAGATCGACACCAAGCTGCTACGCAAAACGCGTTTTTTTTTTCCTGCGCAGAGACACCTCTCATGATCTCACTTCTTTTCCGGGGACAGTTAGTCGCCCAATGGCCTTAGTGGAAGCAACACTTGCGTCGCCTCTGCTCTGCCGACTTCACTGGCTATCACCCTCCAAAGTTGTAAATGGTGCATATCTAACACCACGTTACCGTAAAGCGGGTAAGTCACGTAATCGCAAAAGTTTTGCATTTTACATTACTGCATTATTGCTTAGTGAAATAACTTTATTGTGTTTATTTTAAAATATCAATGAATGGTGTTACTACCCGTACCAATCGCCATATTGGATCAGAGGGCAGCAAAAATGTGATTTTGAGGCTAATTTCTAATTATCGATTTTTGTCTATTTTCAGATTTCAGCATGGCAAAGAGAAACCTGACAGAGGATGAGTATTTGCGGGTCCTTTTTGTGAGTAGCGATGAAAAAGCAGTCAGTGTCCTTGACGACCTTCCCGATGCCGTAACTTGGCAGGAGGAGGAGGATGAGGCGGGGCACGGAAGGACAAGCATTTGGCATCGGAAGAGATGTTCTCCAAGTGCCCCTTCTACAGGAGTGTCATGAGTGAGTGCCGCAACTCCTTTATTCAGAGGGCCCTACGATTTGACTGCCTTGCCACGAGGGAGGAACATGTGAAGACTGACAAATTTACTCCCATAATGAGTTTGTCGGACCAGGTCATTGGAAACTGCATTGCAAACTACGAACCCAGTGGGCATCTTACCGTGGATGAGCAGCTCCTCGCCTTCAGGGGACGGTGCGCTTTCAGGATGTACATCCCGAATAAACTAGCAAAGTAAGTAAAAGATTTTAATTTTATTTATATAGATTTTATTGCATTTTCTTCAGTGTAAATCTTACTCCATTTTTATTATTCCTATGTATTCATTGATGATTAAAAATAATTTTTTTATTTGTGGAATCAGCATTTATTCGATTATATATAAATCCTTAACATTCATTATTTATTTATCATGTATATTCTATTTATATATGTATATTTTATTTTATGCATGTTTTATGTATATTTTATGATGTATATTTTATGATGTATATTTTATTTTCATTGATTACCTGTGAGTTTTGACTAATGATTGCATTTTGTTCCTTTTCTCTTAGGTATAGCATCAAGTTAGTTATGGCCTGTGATGCAGAGATATACTACATGTGCAATGCAATTCCCTACTTGGGCAAGGGGACCACCCGCCCCCTCAGGAAGACTGGCCGTATTGTTGCGACAGACAAATGGTTTACTTCCCTGCTTAGCCAAGGGTCTCTGTCAATTTGGGATGTATTTAGTTTTCACTATTCATCCCAAACCTTACAGGCCTTCTGTGATGCTGACAACGCCCGTGGAATTGGGTGAATGTGTGGCTTCATATAACTACGAGGACAAGGTCACCCTCTTGTGCCAATGTGTGAAGACCACGAAAAGGATCCAGATTCTTTCTACTGTGCATCACAATTCCACGATTATTGAGAACCAAAAAAGCCCTATTCATATGTTTTATAATGCCACAAAGGGAAGAGTCGACACCTTCGACCAAATATGTTCTGCCCTGACCTGCAGCAGGAAGACACGGAGGTGGCCCATATGTGTCTTCTATGGGATTCTCAATATTGTGGTGAATAATTCCTTCTACATCCACAAAAACTTACCTGCAATAAGTTGTACGACAGGAGGCCATTTTATGTAGATTTGGACAAGGAACTCGCCCATGATTGGGCACTTAGTCGACTTGGGCAAAAGAGGTACCTCCCAAGGGATGTGACTTACCTCAATTGTTCTGTTTTCGAGGTAAAAGAGCCCGAGGACGAAGCCCCAGACACTCCAAAACGAAGTGACATGCACCACAGATGCTCTCTCTGCCTTCGTCTTCTAATGCCAGGACCAAGCTTCTGTGTGCAAAGTGCCGTAAACCTGCATGTAACTCGCATGTTAACTACGTCTGCGACCAGTGCCATCCCGTGTGGTAAGTTTATACTTACTAAATATGATATTTAAAATTTTTGCCCTTATCTAGGGTCATTTTAGATTATTTTGGCAAAATTTCATGCATATCTATCATTTATTAGTACTCTAAATTTGCCTTTCTATTACATAATTCTCGTGCGGTAAGGGTTACATTGAAACCAAGCCATTCTTTTCCATTTTATAGTTACTAAACATATTTTTTTTAATGTTTTGCCATCATCTAGGATTATTGTAGATGACTTTTGGAAAATTTCATCCAGATCTAATAAGTACTACTACAATAAATATAGCCTTCCTTTCACACCAAAACATTTAGTGATTTTGTGTATAAAAAATAATTAACAGCATTTCCTTTTCTTTACAGATTTGGGAGTTTCACTCCAATCAACGATGTTTTTACATCAATCAACTGAGCAACTCTTCTAATTTCAAGAAAACACTCAATATTAGTGAAGTTTGTTATTTCTAAGTGTAAATGTATATTTGTAAACATGTTTTCGTAATCATGTAAGTAAAGTGTTATTTTTATATTCAGGATTTTTTTCTTTTTCACCAATAGAAAGTAGAATCTTTATATTAGTAAACTAAAAAAATAAAATAAAAAGATGGGCATAATAGTAACTAGGTATAAGTGCCCAAAGTGAAAGTAACAGATATGACTACACGCTACCTGTAGCAGGAGAGTTTGTTCACGCTACCTATCCAGGGTTTAAGTACACTCAAAACAAAACTGGGTAATTATTATTAAAAAATATTGTACTGTATTCAAACAACCTCTTACTTCGATTCTTTAACCGGAATACGAGAGAGTACTGTGAAATACTGGTGATTGAAATAATACTCTTTACAAAAATAAATATATTATATAAAAATTACAACACTTTGAAAGAAATTACATAAAAAAAATCACTCAAAATATGAAGTCGGAGTAAAACTTAGATTAACACAAAAGAAATGTTACACAGTGAATTATATAACCACTCGAAATATTAAATCTGCATAAAGCCTTAGACAAAGACAGAAGAAATAAATACTTATGAAAATTATAAAATAACTTGTTTCACTTGAAATTAAATTTTACACAATACCAGCACTCACCACAACACATTAAATTAAATATTTCTGGTAAATTTGCAGGAACATTTCAACACACTAGACACAATATACTTTGGGGCACAAAATCACTTTGTCAGAGGACACACTATAGGCACTTTGAGAGAGAGAGGATGTACTTTGGCTCGTTCACAGGACAAGCTGGATTTCTTCTACTGCTATGCATCCTGGGGGCACATATATAAGAACTTAATTACTTCTAGATTATTCTAGGTCAGAGATCTGGAAGTTAGGGGGCTGGCTTAAAGGCGTAAGGTTACTAATGATTGAACTCTCGGATGCATACCAATGCAACAGCGAGACGACTCTCTCTCAGCTAGCTCTGCCCACCTACCGTTCTCGGAAATAAAAATGAGATAAAAACTTACGCTGGGGTTTTCGAGAACCTTCCAAAACACGTGGCAAATAAAAGAATATGTATTTTCTCACAAACATGACACAATACCTCATGAAAATATAAAAGAAAATTACATAAGCCCTTGATCATGTCTAATCTGGATCATATAGTACCCTTAAACAGATTACGTAAGACTTTGTAACAAAAATGCGTGAAATAAAAAGTTAATTCTTAAAAATAACGTAAATTTACATATACTGACTTGAATGAAGAATACAATGAAATTAACGACAAAAGTCTTACGTAATTTGCATACAAAACTTATATCTACATCTTCAATAAACAAATGAAATATATAAATGAAATACATTAATAAATTATTTACTCTACTCTAGGCCAACTTCGTAAGATAGCTCTCCCCTAAAAAGATTATTTATTCCAGGCTGGAATCCATCTATTCAACCCCAAATGTATAATCTGTAACCACGTTATCTTCACCTGATATATACTTTACATTAATACAATACGGTTGCAAACATAATGACCACCTAGTTAACCTTTGATTATTATTTTTCATCTTATTAATGAAAGTTAAAGGACTATGATCCGAATACACCGTAATCTCCTCATTCTGTGGTCGATTCACATAGACCTCAAAATTGTTTATAGCTGCGACTAACGCTAGCAGTTCCTTTTCAACTTTCAAGTAGGCTCGCTGATGTGTCTTCAGCTTCGACCACATAAAACAGACAGGGTGAAGAATTCCTTCCTTGTCTTCTTGCAATAAGACAGCTCCAATCCCATTATCCGACGCATCCACTTGAATAAAGAATTTCTTGTTGAAATCAGGTGCTCGCAGTATTGGTTACGAAGTTAATATGGCTTTCCTAGCACTCGCTGGTCCATACAAATTTTTTCTTGAGGCTAGTCAAATCCGTCAAGGGAGCGAATACAGCCGAAAAATTCGGGCAAAAAAGTCGGTAGAATCCTGCCATCCCTAAAATACGTTGTAACTTCTTCCTTGTTTTGTGGGGTGATGCTTTCCTTATTCCTTCATTAACGGCTAACGGGGTGATTAGTCCTCTTCCAACTTCAAATCTCAAGTACTGAACTGTCGCCTTTCCAAATTTGCTCTTCTCCAGGTCAATCATCAGTTATGCTCCTTACAGCTTTTAAAATACCTTCTTCAGGATTCGGAGATGTTCTTCCCAGGTCAATGAATATACCACAATATCATCGAGATACACGCCTACTCCTATCGATCCTAGAAGGTTATCCATCACTCGTTGAAAAGTAGCAGGGGCGTTCATTAGTCCAAATGGCATAACGGTGCATTGATATAACCCAAACGCGGTTATAAAAGCTGATAACAATTTTGCGTTGTCATCCAAAGGAATTTGATAATAGCCTTTTAATAAGTCGATCTTGGAGACGAACCTCGCTTGTCCGATATTGTCGAGTAGTTGGTCAATGAGCGGCAATAAATGATTATCAGCCACACTGATCGAATTCAACTTTCAGTAGCCTGTACACATCCTGAAAGATCCGTCCGTTTTTTTAATTTTGCAACAAATAGCCCACTTATTTTCTCATGACTTCTCGGTGATACAGCGACAGTGGATAAGCGAGTTGTTTAGATGGTCTTTCCGCTGTTTTGAGGTGTATCTCGTGCTTCGTCATGTTGGTTTGTTTCGGCTTAATTCCTCTTGTTGCTCCTATTTCAAATGAGTTAGTTTCTCTTCCAAGTTCTGAATGACAGATGAATAATTGACTTTGCTTAGAGTCCCACCTCATATACGTCGGTGTCTTCCGTGGATGGTATGGATTGCGCCATACACATCTGTGAAGCTTTGGTCTCGTTTTCGTTTAGGTAGGGTTTCAGTAGGTTATTGTGTACTTTCCTTTGACTTTTCCTATGTCCTGGGGTTTCAATAACGTAGGTCAGGTCGCTGATCTCGAAAATCTTGAATGTTCCTTGAAACTTGTTGATGAGTGGAAGTCTCCTTATCAGCAGGAAATCCAATACCTGTTGTCCTACCGAAAACTGTCTGCCCTTACTTTTCATGTCGAACCTTTTATTCAATTTTTCTTGACTCGTTTTAAGGTTTTCTAGGGAAAAATTCCTTGTCTCACCGATCCTTTCCCTCAATTTCTTGACACATTCTCCATCCTTTTCCTCTTGGTCCTTCCATCTTTCTGCTAATATTCTAATCAGTCCTCGTACTTCTCGTCCAAATAGCATTTCATTTGGGCTACATCCCATGCTTTCTTGATAAGCATCGAATACCTCAAATAACATCAACGGTACTCTGATGTCCCATTCATTCCCCGTTTCGTTGTAGAAATTCATTAACATACTTCTCAGAGTTTAATGAAACCTCTCTAATGCACCTTGGGTCTCGGGATGATAAGCAGTTGATAGTTGTTGTTTCACCTCCAACAGTTTTATTACATCCTTAAACAGTTTTGACATGAAATTTGTTCCTTGGTCACTTTGAGAGATTTCCGTAATACCAAACCGTAATACTCATGTTCCTGACGCTGACGGGTATGGCTTCTGGGTATCTTTCACTGGACACATCAAGGTTAGCATATATTCGTGACCTTTTTTCGTCCTTGGTAAAGGTCCAACAATGTCGATCATTACCTTGCTGAAGTGTTCTTCTTGCACTACTATCAGGTGTAATGAAGCTTTCTTAATGTACTTGTTTGGCTTTCCAGCCATTTCACATACGTGACATGCACAGCAAAACTGGCTCACGTCCTTATGCATGCCAGGCCAGAAAAAGCATTTCACAATCTTCTCCGTCGTCTTCCTTATCCCCATATATCCCGTCTTGTGCGCTACGGTAATCACCTGTCTTCTCACCGGTGAGGGAATCAATATCTGACAGTATATCCCCCATTCGGCATTCCCAGGGATATCAGCGGTTTTATGCTTCCTCATAAGCAACCCATCCTTAAGATAACAACAGGTCGGAGACTGCTGTGCCTCCGTCTCATCTACCACATAGTACAATAACTCTATTAACGTTGCATCCTTCTGTTGGAATCCTATCAGCCGTTTCCTACTAACTTGTCTTACTTCTAACGCTGAGTTTTCAATTTCTTCCAGGTCCATTTCTTCTTTGTCTTCTTGTCCACTCGTCTGTCGTTCCTCTTCTCTTGGGCTTACTCGGGAGTTCTCCTCTTGCATACCATCAAGGGAATCCTTTTCTTCAGAAAACAAATCCTCCAAATTCATCGCTCCTTCAATTTCTTTTTCTTCTTCAGCAGCCACTTTCTTCGTCATACTTCTAGTCGTTACACAACTAGGAAACAGATACAGGTAGTCATTCATGAGTTCAGTCATAGGACTATACTTCAATGGTTTCTCCGTTACAATGGGACAAGGCACAAACAGCGCTCCACCAACCTCATTACCCAGCAGGACTTCTACTCCTTTGACAACCAATGAATCCTTTACCCCAAAGTCAAAATTACCTGTAACCAACTCGCATGACAGTTTCAAATGGCAAATAGGGGTAACCTCTTCACCTCCTATTCCCTTCAAAATAACCGAGTCTCCTGTGAGAGACTGTTCCACCAAAGGGTGTACTCTTCGTATCACCACAGCATGGTTCCAACCTGTGTCGCGCAATATCTTGACCGGGGTTCGCTCACTACCGTCTGTTGCTGCTACCATACTTTCATAAATATAAGGTTTAAAGGCATCCACGCTGTTTGGGTTTGTCCTGTTCGTCATGTAAACGTTGCTGGTGTATTTTCCTCTTCGTTCTTTCCCAATTGTTTCTTCGTCTTCGCATTCTGTGAAGTTGAATTATCCTAAGTCACTTGGGTGACTGCTTTCGGTTGATTCAACCAACATTCCATAATGATATGGCCTCTCTTGCCACACTTAAATCAGACAATAATAACCTTCTGCACGTCTTTCACGAACTTGAAGGAGGATGATTCAACAATTGTTGCTGTGGTACTATCACATCCATGGTTTAGCAAATACTTGACACTTGGTCGGAATGACGGTTGAAACTTTATGCCCGAGGAGGGTTTACGATTAATTATATTATAATCTTCACTCAGTGAAGCTGCTTTATCAAGTTTCTTCACCTCTCTCGCTTAAGTACGTTTGAATGTGTTCAGGAATTCCTCGTAGATATTGTTCTAGCACTATCAATTCTTCTAAATCAGCCATCTCCCTCACATTAGAAGCCTTTATCCATCTTTCAAAACATCATTGTATCTGATAAGTGTAATCCAGGGAAGTCATTTCCTCATCCATCTACAAACCTCGGAAATTTTCCTTATAATATTCAGTGGTCATCTGGTACACTTGCAGCACACTCCTCTTCACCTCTTGACACTCCTTCCTTTGGTCATGAGATAAGGACAAGTAAGCACTGCTTCCTTTCCCAAAGAGTACACTCTGCAATAACACAGACCATTTATCTTCGGACCATTCCATCGTCGATGCGAATGTTTCAAAATGAACAAAGAATTCATCAGGAGCCTCTTCTGTGAACCTTGGAATTAACCTCTGGGCATTCATCACATCAAACACGGAATTGTGCATAGCAGGGGTCACCTCTGTCTGCGTTGTCGACCGTGCACGAGCATTCAACAGCTCCAACTTCCTTGCATGTCGTGTAATTTACATTGCCTCTTCCTTCTCTTTCTCTCTCTTTTTCTTATCGTACTCTCTCTTTTTCTTCCATTCTCCTTGCATTACCTACAATTTCCCTCTTTTCTTCTCGTCTTGCTTCCATTTCCTTCGCACATCATGTTTCGTCTCTCTCTTCTTTGATTTGTCTTGCTTCCATTTCCCTCGCATGTCGTGATTCTTCTGTCTGTCTTTCTTCCTGTCTTGCCATCATCTTCAACTTAATGAAATTTTCTTACTCTACATTTCTTCGAACCTCAGCCTCTACATCCCTTTCTTCTTTCATGCCTTCAGTTTGTGGGTCAACTGGTCCTTGCTTTACTACAAATTCTTCTACAGCTTCCTCCATCAGTTCACGAGCTGCTACAATATCTTGTTCCGACAATTTCTCCGAGTTTACTATTGCTTCTAAAGCTAGACACTTGATTTGGCCTTTAATCATTCCACTCGTGGCATGGCCACCACATGCCATTAAAATAGAAGGCCACTGAGCTTTAGTTACATTAGCTTCTGAAAATTCCTGAACATCTGAGTTATTCAAAAACTCTTGGATTATACACTATGCCATCTTGTACTTCAACCCCCCCCAAAAAAAAAAAATAAAAAAAAATACTACCTTTCCAAAAAATATATCCTAACAATACACAAAATCCTTACAACACTAAATAGTTCCAACCTTTAATCAAAATACAGCCCTGTTATCACCAATAATTAAAACAGACTCACTCGATCCCAAGGGTCTGGCCACCAAAAATATATCATACTATGGTCTCATGTCTGGGAACCAAAATATATTATATATATATTATGGCTGGACAGCTACACAACTTATCGAATTCCAAACTCACCTGTTTGTTTTTACATTAATCTGTTTTACTTGAAAATATCAATACCTTACGTCTAAGACAGTTATATAACTCGCAGAAAGAAATATATAAAAACACTGAATATCTAAAGGTCTCTTAAGTACACTCAAAGCAAAACTGGGTAATTATTATTATGAACTACTGTATTCAAACAACCTCTTACTTTGATTCCTTAACAGGGATACGAGAGAGTACTGTGTAAATACTGGTGATTGAAATAATACACTCTTTAAAAAAATGAATGTATTATATAAAAATTACAACACTTTGAAAGAATTTACATAAAAAAAATAAATCACTCAAAACATTAAGTCTGGGCAAAACTTAGATTATGACAAAAAAAAAAAAAATGTTACACACTAAGAATTATATAATCACTTGACTCGAAATATCAAATCTGCATATATATATATATATATATATATATATATATATATATATATATATATATATATATATGTATATATATATATATATATATATATATATATATATATATATATATATATATATATATATATATATATATATATATATATAGATAGATAGATAGATAGATAGATAGATAATTAGATCACTTTCAGAGTCGCGATTCGTTAATGTGGTGAAACAGTTTGTGTATCTCTATTGATGTTAGTTGCTTAAGTGTCATCCATTCCCTATCACTGGTAAGAACTTGGTTTAAAGTTTCACCAGTGTCATCTATAAATATCCTATAATACATGGCGCAAGACCCATATCGACCAATGGCAGCGCTCAATGCAAAAGAATGTTGCACACAGTTTATCCATTCAGTTTATCATAAAATATTCGCATACTTTTTCAAGATTTACCTAGCTTCTATTTTGATGTGTTAACTGAATAGATGTACATCTAAATATTATATATATATATATATATATATATATATATATATATATATATATATATATATATATATATATATACATTTAGCTTACTCATTGTAACATATCAAAATAGAGGCTAGGTAATTCTCGAAATGGTATGCAAATATTTCATGATAAACTGCATGGATAAACTGTGTGCGACATTCTTATGCATTGAATACTATGCTAGACACCCCTCATCTCTCTCGGGGAAAGATTGCTGCGGTCTTCATGTGAGCGCTACCATTGGCCGATATGGGTCTTGCGCTATCTATTTTAGGATATCTGTAGATGACAGTGGTGAAACTTTAAACCAAGTTCTTACCAGTGTTAGGGAATGGATGGAACTTAAACAACTAACATCAAAGTGAAAATAAAACTGTGTTTATGGTAGTAGGAAAGAAAAGCATGTTAAGAAACTTAGGTGACATCTAAATAAATATCAATAACAAATCAGTCCCGATATCTGGTAAAGTTCGTGACTTCAAGATATCACTAGATTACAATTTGTCTCACAATGCTCTAATAATTAAGGCAGTGAAAAAAAGGGAGGGGGGAAACCGTTGGCTATCACCTTAAAACATTGCTTTTGTAAATTAGTTTCTGGATGAATAGGCTATGTAAAGAAACTTGTGATTAACTATTCATTACCAGGATTGAGTACTGTCAATTTATTTATTACTATCTACCCAAAGTGCAACTTCAGAAGTTTCTAAACATTATAAACGAAGGACCAAGATTGATTAAAGGTGTCCATTCCGAGAAAAGACTACCCCTGTATTACTAAACTGCATATATTAAAGCTAGAATAGATTTCAAGATAAGTGCAATAAATCATTAATTTAACAGAACAGGGCGTCAAATATATTTAAGAAAATTGTTATACATCGTGCAACCAACAAATAGTGTCGACACGTGGGTAGTTACGAAAGGTTTCAAGTTATTATAGACGAGATGTACTCACAGACCAACAAAATAGGTAGTAGGCTAGTAGGCTACCCACCACTTAGTTCACATAAATCAGCCAAAGGGTCAGTATCATTTATAGCATTGGATCACCTCATCATTGCTGAAATAGAAGACAGAATTAATAAAGATATATATATATATATATATATATATATATATATATATATATATATATATATATATATATATATATATATATATATATATATATATATATATATATATATATATATATATATATATATATATATATATATATATATATATATATATATATATATATATATATATATATATATATATATATATATATATATATATATATATATATATATATATATATATATATATATATATATATATATATATATATATATATATATATATATATATATATATATATATATATATATATATATATATATATATATATATATATATATATATATATATATATATATATATATATATATATATATATATATATATATATATATATATATATATATATATATATATATAACAGGACAAAATCAATAAGTACACTCGAATCCTTCGAAAAGCGAAGTTAAATCCCGTAGGTGGTTTATGTTAACAAACTACTTCAGCCGGTTGCCAATAGATAGCGCTGATGAAGCACCGTGTGTGTACGGAATCTGCCGGGTGCTCGCTCATCTTTCCTTTATTATCTTTGTTGGAAAGTAGATTCTGCGTTGCTTTCTATTTATATTATTTCCTAGTAATTTATGCACTGGCAATTTTAACATTTATTTTCTTTCATTATAATGATAATTTTGGTATTATATTGATCATGAAAAATCTACATATTTTTCTTTCTCTGATTGATAATAAAAGAATAATCGAATTTATAGATGCAAAAAAGCAGAAATGGCAAGTTATAGAATAGGTCCTTGGCTCCTTACTCACACTGTCCAACAAACTAGTTCCAAGAGAATTCCGTCACTGTTATCCATCATACATATGTATACACGAAGACTTGAGGTATATCTTAAACTCGTAGAATTCATAGAATGCATATAGTCTTATGTTTGAATATAATTCTAATAAATATTTTAAAAGCAATCTTGACTTTAGTCTCTATATGCGCATTAAAACTTCAACGTCATAAACCTATTCTAGAGGTTGCATCAGCCCACAAGGGAAGTGCGCTTTCCGATTCTTCACTGTTATTATTATTATTATTATTATTATTATTATTATTATTATTATTATTATTATTATTATTATTATTATGTAGCTTACCAAGAGATCTCAAATACTAACGTATTATCTCGAAAACTTTGTTGATATTTCATCATAACGTCTCAACAACAAAATGATTGCGGATATTACTCATCATTGCAGTGCTCATGATAATATATATAGTGAAACGTTCACGTATTCATGAATTTCGTATTATCAAATTCGTAAATTCATTTGAAAACAGACGGAAGAAGATAATTCACAGGGCCAAATTGAACATGTCATTAAACTTGTATAATTGCAAATTCTCAGTTTATTCCAATATATATATATATATATATATATATATATATATATATATATATATATATATATATATATATATATATATATATATATATATATATATATATATATATATGTATATATATATATGTATATATATATATATATATATATATATATATATATATATATATATATATATATATATATGTGGAGAATTTTTCAATGGTTGCGTTCTGAGTGGGAACTTAGTCCGGGAAAGTCTCCTTATAACAGTTACATAAAGTTCAACAGGGGAGGATAGGAGCACTTACTCTCGGGGCACAAACACCCTGCTAATACTTTACTGTCACAATTCACTAACCATCACTCACATACAAAAGGGAAATTTTACTGTCCAGAGGCCTAAGCACTCCACACGTAGGATTGAGAATAATTTATGGCCTACTCTAGCTTTGTCAGGTCTATAGTCATTTCATTCTCAGGCTCTGTTCCGGCTCCGTCCCAGCTACCCCAATGAAATGCTGGACAGTTATTTTACGTTAATGTAAGGTAGACAAAATCCAAAATGGGAGCAGTGATGTAAAGTAGTTTAAAAGTTTAAAGATAAGGATCTTTACCTTCGAAGCAAATATGTTAATGCAAAGTACCTCGCTGTTACCACCTATAGACTTACTTAGGTTTTCTCTTTAAATATTGGGTACTTTGTCCCGTGAACAACTATTCATTTCACACATTAAAATAAATGAGGGAGCAAAAATACTAAGGAGGTTTAATTAACCTAATATTGATTTATTTCACAAATTTACATGAAAGAAACGGACATCTTAACAAAGGCAAAAAATGGTATAAAAAGAAAGCAATTCAAAATGATGAAAATTAGTTAGTTAGACACGTGGTCTACAATAATAAAAATCCAAATGGGGTCTGGCACGTGGCCCACGTGACCCAGAGACTATGTTAATCTCAAAACGCAAAAAATTGTATAGAAAAAAAATATATACACACAATCCCACCGCACACAGTCCGAATAGTGTAATTAGCCAGGTTCCCTATCAAGTTAAAATTAGTCTAAGCTAATAAAAAATGGGGGAAAACTAAATGGCCATTGATGTAGTACCTGCACTCCTTTGAAGTTTAGTCCTATGCCCGAGATAGCTGTTGACCTGGTTGTTGCACTAATTGGCACGCTGCACTCTTGCCTGGCTCACCCCAAGAATTCTCACTGTGGCTGCAACTAGGTACACCAGGGACCTCTTCTCAATCTCTCCGACCGGCAGCAACAGGACTCGTTGGTGAGACACGTTTTGGAAGAGAGAGTGGGGTGAGCCAGAATTGGGCGGGTTCAATGACCAGGCAGGTCAGCAGGCCAGGGCAGCTCCTCGTAGAATGTGCTCGACACTACGGTCGAAGAGATCACCTCGCTTCACCTTTCCAGACAGGTGAAGAGCTTGATGAGCATGGTAATCCATTGGGGGTGCCATATCGGGACTTAAGGACAGGGCAATATATTGTTGCAGGGAGTGCAGAGGAGGCAGGATTTTGTACTAAATACTTAGAGAAATCTTGCTGCTCTAAGGGAGTTTATATATACAATAATCCTACCTATTCTGGCTTGCTAAAAATTAATATTTAAAATGATTAATTAGCAATGGACTGGTACGATGGGCATACATCTTAAAATTAACAAACCTTAATTGGTATTGAGAAATATAAGATGCATTAATTCAGCAGTATTGGAATTTATATAAAATGTGCAGTTTATGAATTTAATCTCGACCCATGTAGTTTAAGGAAAGAACCAACATACGCCGGGGTTACAACTAAGGCCCTCTAACGTGCGTATCTACGCTGTGACGTCACGAGCATGGCGTGCGCCACTGTCAACAAGTTTAGGTTAGTTCTCCCTATGTTTCGTTAAAGAAAACTAGATGTAGGAGAGAATGTTTAAGGGGTAGCTATAGTATTAGTAGAAGAGAGCTAAAAATACGATTGAAAGAAGAAGAGTGAAGAAAATTCTTCACACCCTGGGGATAAAGGGGAGAAAAAAGGGAGAGGGGTTAGTTCCGGCAAATGTGATTCAACTACTTGTTAGTATGAGCGAGATAAGGTTACTGGCTGAATGATGAGTGAAGTTGTTCTTCACATCAACGTCCGTTTAAAGTTAACAAAACGCCTTTAACGTTAACTGAAATCAATTGAATCAAAAGTTATGCTTTCACGTGAATTTGGGGAAAATTGAACCACGCAGGCAATGTTTCACGGAAGCGTTAATATAAGTAAATGATCAGTGTTAACTTGAAACGTACGATGCAATAGTAATTAAAGGATTAAAAACACTCAATTCTTCCCACCCTAGGGGTACGGATAGAGCAAACAAAACGTATGCCAATAACGGTCGAGTTCAGCAACAAGTCAGGCCAAATGACAAATTAAAAATTATGGGGGTGAGTCCCAATCCCGGTCTGACACCCAACGTTTTACATGAAATGATTTTACATATAAAGTGACTGGCATGATGAAAGCTTTGAATTTGTCGCCTAACAAAAGGAGAAAAGTTACCTCCTTCTCGGTGTTAAAAGGTGAAAAGTTATTTGACACTAGCCTGAATGATAAAATGAGACAAACTAGGTCCTTGGGGACATCGTATTTCTGACAACTAAGGTCTTGGATGTCATTTTCAAGGGAAACGTTTGCAAGGTGAACATTAAAAACAAAGCTTAATTTCAGCACGAGCTGAAGGATGTCAGGGAGATTATAGCAACATGACAAGTTGTCAAGGCAAAAATTAAATTTACGCTTTGAGGTTAAAGCAAGTGATTGACTGAAAAAATGCTGCTGAATGACTTGGCAATAATAATAAATGCTTACAGTTGCGCCATATAAAAGGGAATGAAAATAATGAATGGCGTTCAATGTACCGTTATCCTTAAGCAAGGTGAATCGTAAACAGGCTCTAAGCTCCGGTGCTAGGTCTACATGTGTGACCTTCGCTAAATCCGCCGTCAGTGCACAAGGTTCATTTCTGACTGCTAAGGTCTTAACCTTGCGATCACGCGGCTCGTTTTGAGAGCGGGTTTCAGATTTTAACGGGGATGTTTTAGCGTCAACACGGGTAGGAGCGGAAGTTACTGGCTTAAAGATAGGACGATCAGGCAACGTGGGCACTGGTCCATGGAATGGTACGGTAACTACGGTTTTAGTTATTGAATTTACAACCGGTACAGGCCTCTGCTGGCCATCACGCACACGGTTAAGTTGTGGGGTATTTGAGCTACCACTTGGGGGGTCCATGACAAGACAATGAACGGTATTTCCTCCGGGACGGACTGTCACCGGCGGCAAAGACAAAGGGGGTTGAGGGCGATTAAACGCTGGTGGCTTAAGGTTCGGAGATGAGGACAGAGCAGGTGGGGCTGACACAAAATTACTAATGGTATGCCGTGTTGGCAACATAGTATTGAAATGTGACGATTTTACTGGTTGGGGAACTGAGACAAAATTACGAACATTGGGCTTGACTGCCGATACGTTAGAAGTAACAATTAGGGGACGTGTCACTGAAGGTGTTGCATTCGAAGAAGAACAAGACTGATTAGGTTTTATAAGTAAATTTGGATGAGCCATGAGGCTATTAAAAGCAATCTCAACTTTACTCGACCAGGCAGCAAGTACGGGATAATTTAATTTAACAATGGGATGGTCGTAATGACGTCTCCAAAAATTCTTGTAATCGCAAAGTTCGTCTCTTACTTTACCAATAAGGTTTTTAAAATGATTTACGGCTTCTGAACCCATGCTGGGAAAATCTACAGAAGCAAGAGCATGAAGTGCTAGGTCTGCGTCCTCACAAACAAAGGTGAATGTCAACTCCTGTTCCTTAAGCCTAGCGTTAATCTCCTCGGGGCTAAGCGTTTCCGCCTTAGGCGGTGAAGGGTTGTTTACGTTAAACATGAAGTCCGCCATCTTGGATTGACCACGTTTTGATGAACGGATTCGTGAAAACAAATAAGGGGTAACTGAATTTCAAAGGATCATGAAAATGAAACTTTACAAATTTACTAGCGTGGCAATTGAATATTTAAATTTACTCATGATGAGAAAAAATGGTTGAATGACAACACAAAGGTAAATAACAAAACTACTTTAAAATTCAAATTGACTGGGGCCTAACAAAGCAGACGATGCCCAGGTCACGTGACGTTAAACACTTTACTAAAATGAATTATATACGCACGTGGCAATACTGACTAATTAATTTACTTTAAAGTAGAACATATTAGAAAGCACATGGCTTATGAATGCAAAGATTGAAGTTAAAAGTTAAAATAACAGGTCGAGGCTGACACTGTTGTGACGATTTCACAATTACGGGTGCACTAAGGCGACCACTGAACTATTCAAAATGTAGATTGGCGCACAAGGCAGCGACTTAGATTTTAAAGTGCACTCTCTTGGAGGCTAAACAATATGAAATTTCCCTCACGCGGAGGTAAAACAAAAATATCCTCGCTAAAGGACAAAAACAATATTTCCTCGCTAAAGGAAATTAAATTAACTACACGCAGTAATTTACTTACGGTAGCAAACAATTACGAACCCTTAGTTTGGGCTGTAAACAAGATCCACCATCTCGGAACAAACACGTGGAATGAAACGGACTTGGTGAAATTAAGTTTCTACGTTATTCGTAAGAAGACTTAAAATTATGTTACGCCAATTCGCTCTTTAGGACAAGGACACGTGCTAGGTATACGGGAAACGTTAGTTAAAAAAGTTAATGTTGGTTAGGGAAGGTAAACGACACAAAGGAAGGTAGACCAAGGTACAAAATGTTACAAATTAGATGCTTAGCTAGCAAAATTAGTTGACAGGACGAGTACACCGGCGCTCTAGCTGAGCAGTAAACACGGGCGTCTGAACAACGAAAAAAAACCTTAGTTCAAGTAGCTTAGAACTTTCTGGTATAAGTGGATTCCGCCACACGTGGGTGAACGGATCCGAGACAAAGTGAAGTTCCTACGACAAATTCTAGTCTTTCTGTAGAGAACATTCAAGCAACAAAATAACCTGGTTACGTAGCTCTTTCCTTAAACACGTGGTCGATACAAAAAGATCATGTTAATTACAAATTTCTCTTCCCAATTAAAGTCTGGGCATTACATATTCGACAAACTGGCTGTGTGCGTGTGGGTAAGTGATATAGCGAGTTACTATATGCTTAATCAAGCTGATTAATTACGTTAATGCTTCACAAGTCAAAGGTAAAAGATCCGGTTCGAAGGACCACTCGTGTGGAGAATTTTTCAATGGTTGCGTTCTGAGTGGGAACTTAGTCCGGGAAAGTCTCCTTATAACAGTTACATAAAGTTCAACAGGGGAGGATAGGAGCACTTACTCTCGGGGCACAAACACCCTGCTAATACTTTACTGTCACAATTCACTAACCATCACTCACATACAAAAGGGAAATTTTACTGTCCAGAGGCCTAAGCACTCCACACGTAGGATTGAGAATAATTTATGGCCTACTCTAGCTTTGTCAGGTCTATAGTCATTTCATTCTCAGGCTCTGTTCCGGCTCCGTCCCAGCTACCCCAATGAAATGCTGGACAGTTATTTTACGTTAATGTAAGGTAGACAAAATCCAAAATGGGAGCAGTGATGTAAAGTAGTTTAAAAGTTTAAAGATAAGGATCTTTACCTTCGAAGCAAATATGTTAATGCAAAGTACCTCGCTGTTACCACCTATAGACTTACTTAGGTTTTCTCTTTAAATATTGGGTACTTTGTCCCGTGAACAACTATTCATTTCACACATTAAAATAAATGAGGGAGCAAAAATACTAAGGAGGTTTAATTAACCTAATATTGATTTATTTCACAAATTTACATGAAAGAAACGGACATCTTAACAAAGGCAAAAAATGGTATAAAAAGAAAGCAATTCAAAATGATGAAAATTAGTTAGTTAGACACGTGGTCTACAATAATAAAAATCCAAATGGGGTCTGGCACGTGGCCCACGTGACCCAGAGACTATGTTAATCTCAAAACGCAAAAAATTGTATAGAAAAAAAATATATACACACAATCCCACCGCACACAGTCCGAATAGTGTAATTAGCCAGGTTCCCTATCAAGTTAAAATTAGTCTAAGCTAATAAAAAATGGGGGAAAACTAAATGGCCATTGATGTAGTACCTGCACTCCTTTGAAGTTTAGTCCTATGCCCGAGATAGCTGTTGACCTGGTTGTTGCACTAATTGGCACGCTGCACTCTTGCCTGGCTCACCCCAAGAATTCTCACTGTGGCTGCAACTAGGTACACCAGGGACCTCTTCTCAATCTCTCCGACCGGCAGCAACAGGACTCGTTGGTGAGACACGTTTTGGAAGAGAGAGTGGGGTGAGCCAGAATTGGGCGGGTTCAATGACCAGGCAGGTCAGCAGGCCAGGGCAGCTCCTCGTAGAATGTGCTCGACACTACGGTCGAAGAGATCACCTCGCTTCACCTTTCCAGACAGGTGAAGAGCTTGATGAGCATGGTAATCCATTGGGGGTGCCATATCGGGACTTAAGGACAGGGCAATATATTGTTGCAGGGAGTGCAGAGGAGGCAGGATTTTGTACTAAATACTTAGAGAAATCTTGCTGCTCTAAGGGAGTTTATATATACAATAATCCTACCTATTCTGGCTTGCTAAAAATTAATATTTAAAATGATTAATTAGCAATGGACTGGTACGATGGGCATACATCTTAAAATTAACAAACCTTAATTGGTATTGAGAAATATAAGATGCATTAATTCAGCAGTATTGGAATTTATATAAAATGTGCAGTTTATGAATTTAATCTCGACCCATGTAGTTTAAGGAAAGAACCAACATACGCCGGGGTTACAACTAAGGCCCTCTAACGTGCGTATCTACGCTGTGACGTCACGAGCATGGCGTGCGCCACTGTCAACAAGTTTAGGTTAGTTCTCCCTATGTTTCGTTAAAGAAAACTAGATGTAGGAGAGAATGTTTAAGGGGTAGCTATAGTATTAGTAGAAGAGAGCTAAAAATACGATTGAAAGAAGAAGAGTGAAGAAAATTCTTCACAATATATATATATATATATATATATATATATATATATATATATATATATATATATATATATATATTGGAATAAACTGAGAATTTGCAATTATACAAGTTTAATGACATGTTTAATTTGGCCCTGTGAATTATCTTCTTCCGTCTGTTTTCAAATGAATTTACGAATTTGATAATACGAAATTCATGAATACGTGAACGTTTCACTGTAGGCTCCCAGATTTACAAATCAAGTTCTCAGCTTTCCTTGTTACTTTGTTAGTTAAAACTCGTGTAATAATAATAATAATAATAATAATAATAATAATAATAATAATAATAATAATAATAATAATAATAATAATAATAATAATTGTGGCGAAATTTCACCGGTTTATACAAAATAGCCCGATAGACTGGGCTGAATCACAAGGTCTGAGGGACAAACTTCACAAAACCCTCGGGGAAGTAATTAGAATATGGTTATATTTTAACAAGTTTTATTATAAAAATAATAATCTAATACGAAAGAAACATGAAAAATTAACCTTTACTTGACATACAAGAACATGTGACCGAAAAAAAAAACTATGTCCACTTTGGACTCAAGATATCAACAAAATTAATTGAACATTTATAAAGTTATCTCGATAAAACCCTTATCGAGACCCTTAGACGTGCTTTACACAATATCACTGATCCCCTGACACAAGGATCGACAAAATATTAAAAGATAAAAACTTTACAACAACTCTATCAAGACCTACACGGAAACCGACCTGGGTACACTAGGCGTGGGGAGAGAGAACAATTAGAAAGGACTTACTATGATTGGGGACGTCGGATCAAAGAGGGCGAGCAAGCCTTGCAACTTCCGACGTCACCTTTTTGGCGCGATTTGTCCTGAACCTAAATTTCTAGATTGGATTTTTTTATCATGTTACAATTGAATGACGTTACTTTTCCTAATCTTAAATTACTAGTAATTGATTTCATTAGTCTCAGCGCCTTCCTACCAGGCGGTTTCTCTATTTGGTTCTAAACATTCCCGTCTTGAACTACATTCATTCGCCCGCGAGTTTTCTCCTCTCCCTCCAATTTGACGTAGTCGTAGGCGGAGTCAAATGGCGGGAATTTCGATTGATCAGGTCGAAATTCCCGACAATAATAATAATAATAATAATTATTATTATTATTATTATTATTTTTATTATTATTATTATTACTGGGGGACACTTGGTAGAGAGTATGCCTTCGCCATGCCAACCAGCCTTATTTTTCTCTTAACTCCAACCCGTACATGTATTTCTAATTGATTTGTCCTTGGTTCATAGCCTGTCCCACATGTCCGCCATGTAATTGCATTAGTAGCTTTTGCGTAGTGTTGTTCACAAACAAAAGATTAACAAAATATTTGCCATTTACTTAATATTGATTATTCACCACTGCTTCTGCTTCTTTCACGAGGGTTAGCACGTGGGCGTCCGGCAGGTACTTCTTTCCGAGGGCTATCTGGAGGGTCCGTTTCGTTACTCCTATCAAACGCTCGAAGAACCCACCTTTCCAAGGTGCACGGGGCGTCTGAAACCGCCACTTTATGCCAGTTTTCCTCAGGAACTGCTGGACTTCATCCTCTTCATAAAGTCCCTGCAGGAGGTGGCTGGCAGCCTTGAAGGTTTGATGGTTATCGGACATGATGAGCTGTGGGGCACCGTGGGTGGCACTAAACCGTCTAAGTGCCAACACGAATTCTTCTTCTTCCAAAGAGGGACAAAAGTCAAGGTACACGGCTCTGCTAGCCATGCAGGTTATGATAAGTATATATCCTGGCCGTGTTTCAGTGTTAATTGCTGCTGTGTGGTCCACTCCGACCGCCGTGAACGGTTTTGTGAGGGTGATCCTTTCCTTTGGCAGGGGGGGTGGTGGTGGCTGTCTCGTTAGAGGCTGGAAGGCTAGCTTGCATTCAGGGCATTGCCGAACGGTTCGCTTCGCAATGGAACGCAGACCCGCCACCCAACATTTCTGTCGAAAGATACCTATTAGAGTATTCACCCCACAATGCAAATGTAACTGATGTAAATAATTTAAATACATCCTAACTAAATGCCCTTTGGCTGGCAAGAGAATTAAATGATCAGTTTCTCCTACATGGGACACTCGTCCCCTGGTGCAGATGAGATTATCTACTAAAACTAAATTCAATTGTCTAACAAAATTAGCAACTTCACGAGGGGGTCTGACTCCGCCCTCTAAGTAGGCATAAACAGTAGGCAAATAATGTTTTTGCTCTAATTGTACAACAATACTGAACGGATGCCGTTCTATCTTACCAAACTTTAAAACTAGTCTGGCTACTCTTAACAAGAATTGGAACCCTACTTCCCTTTTCAGGATGTCCCAAATCTCGCCTGGGGGGGGGGTAGGACACATCTCCTCCCTCAACTCCTGCACCGCCGCTACTACGTGAGTTTGATGTAGTAGATCTTCCTCCTCGTAAGGAACAGGCTTTCCCGTGGTCCTGAGGAATTCTGGACCGTTCCTCCACAGGGAGTTAGCTTGCAATTGTTGAGCCGTTGCACCTCGGGATAGGATATCGGCAGGGTTCTGATGACTAGGGACATGGTTCAGACTGAAACTACAAACCTGCTGAATAAAAATAATTTCCGCCACTCTGTTAGAAACAAACACATTTTTATTAGACCTGGCATCGGGAGATGCTACCCGTGCCAACGTTACCTTACTGTCGGTCCACATTACTATTTCCCGTGGCTCGATCAGTTCCTTGAGCGTTCTTGCTAGTCTGCTGCCTAACAACAAGGCCAGTAGCTCTAGCTTAGGGATCGTCAGCTTGCTCATCCCTTTCGTAGTGATCCGGGTCTTACTCGTTACCAGACTTACCCGATTGCATTCGTCCCTAGTATATGCCACTGCTCCATATGCCTTACTGCTGGCATCGGTGAACACGTAAAGTTGTAAGCCTCTTCTTCCTATCGATCTTTGAAAGGTGATGTCGCTCACCGCTTTCAAATCATTCAACAATTCACTTGCCTCTTTAGCCCTTTCTTCTCCTAACACATCATCCCAACCTACATTATCCTCCCATAGTTGTTGAAGGAAAAGCTTTCCCCTTACAAATAATGGGCTTATCAAACCTATCGGATCATAAATGGAGACTAATAGGGAAAGTACCCTACGCTTCGTAGGCACCCATCCCTCCCCCAACTCACAGATCCTTTTACTTTCTTTCACACACAATCTGTCCACGTCCCGGGCCCATCGCAGCCCGAGCACGTTCACACTCACAGGCTCACTCCACTGTTTCTCGCTATCGAAGGCCAAGTGATTGTTGGCCCACCCTTCTAAGGGCATACCCGCCCCTTTTAAGATGTTATGAACAGACTCATGCTCTTGCCTCATATGTTCTATATCTTCAAACGTGGCCAGATAATTATCGACATAAAAGGATTTTACTAAATCTGGGCGCCCTTCCTCTTTAAAATGACAATTTAATATTTGTTGTAGCAAAAATGGACTAGCTGTGATGCCGAACACCACGACTCTAAAGGCGAAGGTAAGCGCTCGACCAGCTGCCTCGCGCCACAGAAATCGTGTGTATTTGGCATCACGAGGATCTAACAAAACACGATGGAATGCTTTACTTATGTCGGCTAACATGGCATATCGGTTCAACCTAAACCTTATAATTAAACTATATGCTACCTCTACCAAATTGGGCCCAGGTAAGAGACATTCATTCAATGACTTGCAACCCTTTGACTTTGCCGAGGCATTGAACACGATTCTAAGGGGGGTGGTACGGCTGTCTTTCTTAACACCAAAGTGTGGCATGTAGTAACCTTCCACTATGGGATTTTTCACCTCTGATATAAAACCTGCTTCGATATATTTATCTATCACTCCCTGATATTGTTCAAAATATTTCCTATCCTTTCTGAATTGGGTCTGCAACGACTCTAACTGCGCCACAGCGTTACGATAATTTGTTTCTGGCCTAGCATCCGACCCGAATGGTAGGCTAACCTGATATCCCTCAGGTTTTCTTACAACGCTTTGCGATACCTTTCGCACGGCCTCGGCCTCGCGAACAGTGTATTGCTCAGATGGGGCGATGCCAACACGGTCTAATCGCCACCACTCATCTACATCATACAGATATGGCTCGTCCGTGATTCTGCACACTCTCAACGTTCTTACTTGTTCGACCTTTTCCCCTTGGAACAGCCACTGTGGCACCTTCCCGTACGGGGACATACCATTATGCGTTAAGAAAAGATTTATCCCATCTACTTTTTCTACACTTATGACAAAATAGCTAAAATAATCAACCCCAACTAAAATGTGAACGTTCTTCATGGTATCTGATTGGTTTGCTGGATCGGCTAACGTGACTCCCTTGGTCAACAGATGCTGTCTGACCTTTACATAACCCACGTTATGTATCGGGACGTCCACGTGTTCGTGTGCCACCAACTTCATACGCACGATTCTTTTCCCCATTTCAACCTTGCAACTTACTACATCGTATTGTCCACTTATTTCCTCGGAACCAAACGGAGCTATATTCAAGGATACTCTTCCTACCACCGGTAGGCCTAATTGACGGGCAATTTTTGCTGAAATGAAACTCCTCTGGCTTCCTGAGTCAAGAAATAGGCAGACTCGCTTACTACCTTGCCTTTGTTGAATACCTGCCATGGCTGTTGGCAAGATAGTGCATGGGAGGTCCACATCAGACCTCTGCGCGATCTTTGCGCTTGTGCATGGTTTAGATTCTACTTTAACTTTGGATGGACGGGGGGCAGTTTGGTTCTGCGCAGGCGTCGCATTTACTACGGGGCGGGACGTTGTTGATTGACTATTACTATGACTAGGGATTGATTGTGGTCTACCCGCATTGCAAATTGCAGTGTGGTGGTTAGCATTACAGTTTCTACAGGAATTTGAAACGGGACATTTATCGCTACGATGGCCTGATTTCGTGCAATTAAAACAAAGACCCCTTTTTAGCAAAATGCGACGTCTAGCAGCTACGTCAGTCACTTGGCGACATCCGTGAGGCGGATGCCGTTCGCTACAAAAGGGGCAGGAATTATGGTGGATGGGATGGGTTTTCGGTCTTACACTACTGTCTGGTCTTTTGTCACTCTCAAGACTGTCGCCTCTCTGCAACGCATCGTCTTCTAACATTCTCACAATAAAATCTATTGCCTCAAAAAACTCGTCCAACGTATAGTCGCATTTCCTCAAATGCTCTACCACTTTGCGGTATAGTTTTCCCTCTGACAGTTTTTGATTAATGAGGCTCATGACCATGCCCTGGCCTAAGTCATTGGTACTAAGTCTTTTGATTTGTTCAATAATGATGGTCAACTCAAAACGGAACCTTTTGAGTTCTACTGGGTTTAGTGACGGCACAAAGATGTTGGCTAATTTACGGTGCAGAATCACGAGTGTCTGGTGCACGTTGCCGTACTGCTTATCTAATAGGTCTAATGCTACACTATAGTTCGCGGCGGTTACACTTAGAGATTTGATGATCCTAAGCGGCTCTTTGCCCAACGTCCCCAATAAATACGTGAATTTAGACACTTCGTCTAAATCAGCTCTTCGATCCACGTGGATCGTGAATAGTTCGCGGTACGATGCGTACTCTTGCACTTCCCCTTCAAACGTGGGGAGAGGCAGCGGCTTCAACCTGGGGAGGGCAACATTCCCCGTTGAAGGGCCTTTCACTTTATCTATTCTATTATACAATAGAGTGGAAGCACGTGTCGTTTCACCTAACATATGCCTAATTCGGGCTTCGATATTAGATTCTAATTTAACGCGCTGGCTTTTGTATAGCTCTTTAAGCTGTCGGACCTCTGCCTGCAACTCCGTTACCAAATTCTGGTAAACGGACTCGGAGTAGGTCTCTATCAGCGCCCTTTGCGTTTCGCTTAGTAAGTCTTCCAGTAGGCCCATCGACGCCTCGATATGAACGATCGTGGACACAGCCATCTTAATTAACTTTACTTTACGTTTTTTGGGGGGTTTGGCAAAGCAAGGAAAGAAAGGTAATTTTACGTTAAGAAGGGACTCAAAGAAACTGACCCACGTGGGCGATCGCACATCGGGATGTAGATGAACCTTTAATTGTTACTTCTCTCCCACCCTTAAAAGCTCATATTCTAATTAGTCTCGTCCGGCTCTGGGAAGCACTTGTGATCCGGTTCGAAGGACCAAATGTGGCGAAATTTCACCGGTTTATACAAAATAGCCCGATAGACTGGGCTGAATCACAAGGTCTGAGGGACAAACTTCACAAAACCCTCGGGGAAGTAATTAGAATATGGTTATATTTTAACAAGTTTTATTATAAAAATAATAATCTAATACGAAAGAAACATGAAAAATTAACCTTTACTTGACATACAAGAACATGTGACCGAAAAAAAAAAACTATGTCCACTTTGGACTCAAGATATCAACAAAATTAATTGAACATTTATAAAGTTATCTCGATAAAACCCTTATCGAGACCCTTAGACGTGCTTTACACAATATCACTGATCCCCTGACACAAGGATCGACAAAATATTAAAAGATAAAAACTTTACAACAACTCTATCAAGACCTACACGGAAACCGACCTGGGTACACTAGGCGTGGGGAGAGAGAACAATTAGAAAGGACTTACTATGATTGGGGACGTCGGATCAAAGAGGGCGAGCAAGCCTTGCAACTTCCGACGTCACCTTTTTGGCGCGATTTGTCCTGAACCTAAATTTTTAGATTGGATTTTTTTATCATGTTACAATTGAATGACGTTACTTTTCCTAATCTTAAATTACTAGTAATTGATTTCATTAGTCTCAGCGCCTTCCTACCAGGCGGTTTCTCTATTTGGTTCTAAACATTCCCGTCTTGAACTACATTCATTCGCCCGCGAGTTTTCTCCTCTCCCTCCAATTTGACGTAGTCGTAGGCGGAGTCAAATGGCGGGAATTTCGATTGATCAGGTCGAAATTCCCGACAATAATAATAATAATAATAATTATTATTATTATTATTATTATTATTTTTATTATTATTATTATTACTGGGGGACACTTGGTAGAGAGTATGCCTTCGCCATGCCAACCAGCCTTATTTTTCTCTTAACTCCAACCCGTACATGTATTTCTAATTGATTTGTCCTTGGTTCATAGCCTGTCCCACATGTCCGCCATGTAATTGCATTAGTAGCTTTTGCGTAGTGTTGTTCACAAACAAAAGATTAACAAAATATTTGCCATTTACTTAATATTGAGGATATTTTCAAAGTAGGATACTGCTGCGTACTTATACTTTGATGGACTTTATCCAAAATGTTACAGATTCATCCCTGGGTCATACCCAACATGCCTTCTAAGTTTGATCAAAATTGGTCCTGTAGTTTTTGTGTAAAGTTGCACACAAACAATCAGACAGGGGTTAGGGAAGGTAATAATAATAATAATAATAATAATAATAATAATAATAATAATAATAATAATAATAATAATAATAATAATAATAATAATAAAAGATTTCAGTCCGCCAAGGAATATTGCCAACATTTAACTAAAGTTTACGGATATTGCTTTCCCACTCTTCATATGCTGACTGTACAGTAGATGGTAAAAAAGTGCAATGTTGATCCAGAATTGTGATCTTGATCCGTATCACCTTTAAAATTTCATGGCTTCTTCCAATGCATAAAATCTATAAATGTTTAAAATTTGGTGAAAAACCAATGTGTTATTTTTTTTTTTCGACTTAATCTTTAAAACTGTGAAAACTGCAAATCCAGATCTAGAATCCAGTACTGGATCTTCTCCAAAATTTATTGGAGTCGACCATGATCTAAGACCTATCTGTCGTGAAAATTTTGTCAAAATAAGGTGAGTGGTTTTAAAACCTGATCCTGTCCACTGACATAGACAAATATATAAATAAATAAATGTGGAATACCAAACACAGTTGCTAGAACGTTGGCTTTATTCGGCTTAAAGTTGTGGCAAGTTGTTGGCCAAGCCAGTACAGTGTTAGAGACTCAATGTTGCCAAACAAGCATACAAACACCAGCACTCACAGTTACCAATTCACACCACATTCACCTCCACTTAGAAGAAGAATATACAGTACAGTACACATTCGCATCACAATAAAACGTGAATTCACTCAGATTTCACTCCAACTGCAATTCTTCTCACATCGCATTTTCATTACAAAGCTCACCTTATTGGCATTATAAATTTCACATCATTCACATTACAAAACTCGTTAGTACTTATTTTATTCAATAACTAGGCTCATCTCACTTACATTGCAAAATTCATTGGTAACAATGGGCCTTAAAACTACTAATTCATAATGAACACTTACCACCCATTCTACTCCCACTCATCTAGGACAGAATCTGAGAGATAGCAAGGAGGGCGCCTAGTGCGACTTGTGCGTTGAGGCGCCTTTGAGGTTGGCGTTTCTGCAGGTATTCCTTTCCACGGTGCCTTTCCTGGAGTGAGCGGTTCTGTGGTTTGTTGCAGTTCAGTTGTAGGCTCCCTACCCTGGACTTGTTCTGTATCCACTCAACTTCTTTCCGTTCTCAGGCTGGGGTCTCCTGGCGGAAGGGGGGTTCCTTGATTGATGGGAGTCTTACCATTCTCTCGCATATTGAAGATGTAACGGCTTCCTTTATCGTGACAAGTGTTTGGAATGAATACTTTAGCTGCAGGAGCCAGGTGTCAAGTCGACAGTGGATTCCTTGCCGTCTTGGTGCGCAACACGAACCCATTGTGGGTTGACATGCAGGAGTCTAACTTCCTCGACCTCAGGTTTGTACTTGTATTTCCTAACCGTTTTCTTTAGAAGAGCTTGCTCATTTTCTGTCATCCACGATGGAGCCTCCTGCCCGTATGTTGCTTTCCTGGGGTGCAGGAACATGCGCTCGAGCGGTGTTTGGTTCTTAGCGACGCACAGAAGGGACCTCGTGCTGTGTAATGCTTGATCCAGGACAGCCTCCCAAATTTCTGTAGGGAAGGAGAGAGAAGCGAGAGCTAACCTTGCGGTGCGCCACAAAGTTCCATTGGCTCTCTTGATTTGGCCGTTGCCACGGGGTTATACGCAGACAAGTAGCTTGTAGCCACTCCATGGTCATGAAGGAACCTTTTGTACTCTGAAGACACGAAAGCAGGTCCCTTATCTGCATGAATGTACTTGGGCAGGCCCCAAACTGAAAAGAGAGTAGACAAACATTTAATGGTGGTACTCGCTGAGGTGTCATCTGTTGCAAAGGTGAATGAAAATCTGCTGTACTCGTCAATTATGTTGAGAATGTATCTGTTCTTTGAGCTTCCGATAGGGGGACAATTTCACCTGTTCAGGGATTAATGGAAGTTTGATCCCAGGGCTCACAGCATAGTCTCAAAAGGGCTAGGCTGGAAATGGAGACAGAAACCAGTCCCGTTTAAGAGGTTCTTTCAATCCACAACCCATTTTTGGAGGATTACGTTCAGGACCTTTTCCGGAAGGGAGTCATCCATTGTACAAAATCCATGAACTTTCAAGGGCGGCTATTCTGCGGGGCCAAGATAGATTCGAACACTCTTCGAACTATTCTGGACTTGTCCTCACTAAACAAATTCATTCTGAATGACAAGTTTCAGATGCTGACTATCTCGCAAATAAGGACCCTACTACCCCACAGGGCCTACACTGTCTCCATAGATCTTACAGACACCTATCAGCATCTTACGATAGGTTGGCGCTTCTCCCCTACCTTGGTTTTAGACTGGCAAGAAAGGCCTACGTATTCAAAGCTATGGCCTTCAGGCTTAGTATAGCTCCAAGGATTTTCACGAAACTAGTCAAGGCCATTATCTAACAACTTCAAAACGGAGGCCTTCAGGTGATGGTGTACCTGGACGACTGGTTGGTCTGGTTTGTAATGAAGTCGGAATGTCTTCAAACAGTCCAAGAGGTCATGAACTCCCTACAATCTCTGGACTTCCAAATCAACGTCGAGAAGTCCAGGCTATCTCCAGCTCAGAAATTCCAGTGGCTAGGACTTCACTGGAACCTACAGTCACACACTCTCTCTCTACAACAAGGCAAGAGAAAGGAAATCATAAACTTGTTCAGGTGCCTATTTCGTTCAAAAGTACTCACCAGACGACAGCAAGAAAGGGTCTTGGAGTCGTTACAGTTCGCTGCTGTGACGGACCCAATCCTGAAAGCAAGACTTAAAGATGCCATCAGAGTCTGGAGAAGAAAGGTATCCAATGCTCAGAGAGATCTTCGCCCCAAAACCTCGGCCTTACTGCAGAAGCAGCTCAAGCCGTGGTCCACGCCAAGAGTCTATCGAATGACGTCCCTCTTCAGTACCCTCCTCCTTCCGTGACTATTCACATGGACACTTCGGAACAAGGCTGGGGAGGACACTACTCTTCCAAGAAAGTGGAGGGTCAGTGGTTGATCGCATTTCATAAATTTCACATCAATGTTCTAAAGGATATGGCAGTGTTTCTAACTCTGAAGAGACTATGCCCAAAGCAAAATCACAAGTCAAATTGGTTATCGACAGAAACACAATAGCACACTGTGTCAACAGACAGGGCTCTAGATCTCCTCAGATCAACCATGTAATCCTAGCCATTCTCTCTTTAGCAAAAAGGAGGAAATGGCATCTTTCAGCAGTTTACCTCGAAGGGGTTTGCAATGTGACGGTGGATGCCCTATCGAGATCCAAGCCTTAGGAAAAAGAATGGTCTTTGGACATAAAATCTTTCTTTTTCATCCTAGAGCAAGTCCCGGGACTACAAATCGATCTCTTTGCGAAGAGCTTCAACAAAAAACTTCACCGATATGTAGCACTAAACTTGGACCCGGAAGCGACAAGAATGAATGTGATGTCTTTGGATTGGAACTAGTGGTCTCATCTACCTATTTCCTCCATTCAACCTCCTACTGAAAGTACTAAACAAACTGCGGACTTTCAAGGGAACAACAGCTCTTATGGTTCCCAAGTGGCCTAAGAGCAATTGGTACCCTCTTGTTCTGGAACTCAAACCCCTCTAGATCCCTCTACCATCTCCAGGGCTGTCCCAGGCTGTTCAACAGACAACTGTCTTCACTTCCTCTTAGATAACGAGAACCCTTCAGCTAATGATTTGCTTGCCCTCGTGGCTCAAAGATATTTCGGATTTGCAAGGGAAAGAATTGACTTCATAGAAGAGCACAAGTCCAACACCACAAAACGGCAATATTTGTCTTCCTGGAAAAAAATGGGTTGTGTTCGTGAAGTCATCAGCCCTCTTCTATTTCTATGGACTTCTGTATTTCTTTCTTCATTTCACTACACGATCAAGGTCTAGTCTCTACAGCTATTGCCTCATGTAAGTTGGCTCTAAGTAGACTGATCGCGTATGCTTTTGATATCGAACTCAATAGCGAGCTATTCAATAAGTTCCCGAACGCTTGTGCTGAACTGAAACTTAATGCTCCTCCCAAGACTATTTCATGGTCGTTGGATAAAGTCTTGCTTCTGGCGCTAGAGTCAGTGAGATTGTGGCCCTTTCAAGGGATGATGGCCACATTGAATTCTCGGATTCAGGAGAGGTAAACCTTTATCCAGATCCTGCATTCTTGGCGAAAAACGAACTTCCCACGAAACACTGGGGGCATTGGAAAATTGTTCAAGTACAGGAGGACCCTTGTGTGTGCCCTGTGGAGAGTCTTAAAGCCGGGCCTTTAAAGGTGGTCAACTTTTTAAATGGGAGTCGACAGGATCTACCCTTTCTCTGGAACAGCTAAGGTCCAAACTCACCTACTTCATCAGAAGGGCTGGAAAGTATTCAAGCGGGTCATGACCATAGAAAAGTTGCCTCTTCCATAAACTTTTTCCAATCTATGTCCTTTGCAGGCTTACTGGCTTACACATGTTCTTCAAGAGTGTTCTTCAAACGTTACCTGCGTCAGTTGGAAGAGATTAAACATTTTGTGGTGGCTGATGGTAGTGTGATTAAACCAGCTTCTTACGTGTTGTATATGGACTCTTATGGACTGTATGGTTGGGACTTCTCAGTCTACATTGTGCAAGGGGACTCATGTTCCTCTTTTCAATGTACTATTTAATATTATAAAGAGTCAAAGGTGATATTTTTCCATGTATGTCATGAGTATTACTGTTTTATTACTCTGTTGCATAATTTTGGGGTCGGAAAACTCCGGTTTTCTGTATATATCTCCTGCATATAATGTTACAATTGATTACTGCTACATTTATGCATCTTTTGGAAACAATAAAAGACTGCTGTTCCTTTTTGCGTTTCCTTTCATCGGACCTACTGTACAAAATAAAAGTAGTGTACCTCAATTTTTAACCCTCCTTTTATAGACTTCGGTCTTTTCATCTTCTGGAGACATAGATCTTCTCCACAGTGAGTGGGACTGTGATGTTTATTTCGTTTGCTCCTACTTTTTACAAATATATCGCTTGCTCCATACCTTGATACCATAGTTACCAATGATACAGTTAGTGTGATTAAGTCTATGGGGTGTAAAGGGTTAAAACTCTCCTGGCCTGGCCACATCTGAGAATAATAATTCTCTGGTACACTTCCATCAGGTCGACATGGGTGGAGCCCAAAAAACGGATTTTGACATAGGAAAAAATCTATTTTTGGGTGAGATAGCCATGTCGTCCTAATGGGCCGCCCATTACTTTCCATCTCCTCTCAATACTCAGTGTGAGACCTCGCGTCATGGGATGGCTGCTCTTGGAATGGTTCAACAAGAAACATGTTAGTTGTAGCATATTGAGATTAGGAGTTATAACTGCTCACTTGCCTATGTCCTTCCCTCTACCCTTATCCTTCAAGACAAGGTTAACTCTATTCAGAGAAGGAAAATAAGGGGCACCTTGTTGAGAGCTCTTCTGGAAGCCTCTTATCCAGTGTCAGAGCATCTTCCAAATTCCATCTCGAACGTCCAAGGAGACGTCAGAGGCATAGAAACCCGTTTAAAGGAGATTCATGCAATTCTTGCAGTCAGTACGGTCCTAGATTGTAGTGAATCCCTTGGAAACATAGCACCTTCCATGTTTACGGCAGGTCTTGTGGTCACAGAGTAACTTGACCCGCCTAGTACAGGTGACCGTAGAACACTCCATGTCATCAGCGACCTGTAAAGATAAAAAAAGTAAATGAATACCGGACCTCATTAAAATATATCTTCTTAAAATTGGAAAAAAAATTATATATACTATCCTAACTAATCCTACACCTAAAGAAGGGCTAAATCTAAAATATAATAGAACACATGCCAGAACAGCTCAAGAAGGCAAGTTCACTCATCGCACTGCCTAGACCAGCAACAGCTCTCCCTGAGGCGGCAACTATTGCTAGTAGCCAGAAAAGAATGACCTGTCAATATTCCAGGCATGTCGATACAAGGCGGCATACGCATTGTAAAGTCAACAGGGGGAGAGTGGACAATCCCAAGGGAAGGGTCCACACTCAGGGGAAGTACAGGGGTGAAAAGGCAGATAATAAGAGAACCAGCCAGAACCAGATCATTATCATTAACTTACACAAAGTGGGGATGCAGCCCATAAGATAACGAGAGCCATATAAAATGGAAAAGATGCTAAGAATTCAAAATTCAAAGGGTGTCCTCACAACCAGGCAGAATCCAATCGACCAACACCAGAGGACAATGTTCCTCAGATGTGGGATAGGAAAGAGCATATGACTAGTCTAAGGCTGCAGCTGAGGCAGCATAGGGGGTGACCCAAAGCCAACACACAGCCATTGCTAGAAGAACTCAAGCAAGGGAGTCAAGACTCCATAGCTAGAGGGATATCTCAAGCTGACAAGACAGGAAGCAGAGACAGAAGGGGAAGAGAGGCTGCAGACATAGGATAAGCACTGGCAAGGTGGCAGAGGAGGGACCCAAGGGGTACCAACTTTGTGTCTAGATAGGGTTAGGCCATGGAAGAACTATGTAGGCAAGCCTACCCTCCTAGCGGGTGAGGGAAATCTCAAAAGCTTGGGTGAGATGACTAGACAAGAGGAACATAGTTCTGGCCTAGATAGGATTAGGCCATGAGAGAACGGTGTAGGTAAGCCTAGCCTTCTAGCGGGTGATGAAAAGCTAAAAAGCTAGGGTGAAATTACTAAACGAGACGAACATAGTTCTGGCACAGTCCAGTTATGGCCCAACTAGGTAGGGGAAGGGGCAGAGAAACACCCAAGGGTGAACTCTATGGCAGCAGAGAGATTTCAACTTGGGAGGAGAAAATCTCATCTATGTAAGCCAGGAAAGACAGCCTACAAGTAGGCACACTAACAGGCACAAGTAAAGGGGAAGGAGGGGTAGTGTGGGAGACTTAGAAAATGGTGAGGCCCAACAGCAACATATAACAACAATAGTGTCCCAGAGGGGTTACTGTGATAGGGCACAGACAAGTCCTCACAACCAGGCATAGCCTACCAAAGACTAAGAGAGAAGCCTAATGATGGTTAAGGTGACACAAGGTCTACTAGTCAGCATTAGAACTGGGGTAAGGTGTTCTAATGGGTAAACATAAGTAGACACAGGGAACAGGATCCCGAGACCTGTGTCGCCTTGCCAAACATATAGGGTAAGTGGAAAGTGAAAAGCAGTCAATCTATGGTAACTGAGAACACTATCCAACTCCCAAAAGGACCTTCAAGACCGCAGCTCCCCGCCGTGACGAATCGACAGCGTTGGAGGATAGACGGCCTCATCCAACCCGAAAGGTTTGGTGAAAAAAGGGAGTGGTGTACTAGTGAACATTTACCAGGTATGGCCAGCAACTAGGGTAGGCTAGCCTAAGCCAATGCTGATAAAAAATACAAAAGAAACACTAAGGAAGGATGGGAGAATACCATATACAGTACATACCACATTTTAGAATAATAAAATAACAAATTCCTAAAGTAAATTACTAAAAACTGATAATTTCTGAGTGTTTGATGACATGATAAATGGCGCCGAAAGCTTGCCGGCTTTGGAACAATAAAGCATGCAACATAATAAAAGAAACTAGGTGGAGACGCAAAATTCTCCAACACACAAAATGGTGGATACTCAACTTAGTCGATGAGGAAGAAGTTGAAGCATCCATGATAAAAAAAAACACTCAAAAAGCTTAGAAAACTAGCAGAAACTCTCAAAGCGAACGGCAAAGATGGCGCTGGGCAGGGGAATGGTTCAACAGGAAACGCGTTAGTTGTAGCACATTGAGATCAGGAGTTGTAACGGCTCACTTGCCTATGTCCTCTCTAACCTTATCCTTCGAGACAATGTTACCTCTATTCGGGGAAGTATAACCATGACTTGTTATTAACACGTCCCTGATTTATAAACGATATCCCTCGGGATATTCGCTTCAGAGGTCAAAACTCTGTCGATACCTCCAAGGTAAAATTTCTCTGGTATATAACTCGCAGAAATATCCCAAGTAGAAGCTGCCAATGAGGAACTTCCATCAGGACGACATGGCTCAAGCCCAAAAATAAAAATACTAAAAACTATAACCTTCTTGACGGAGGTAATAAAACTGAGTTCATGGCAGTAGGAAAGAAAAACAATTCAAGAAACTTGGGTGACATCTAAGTAGATATTATTGACAACTTGGTCCGGATATCTAGTAAAGTTCATGACCTAGGTGTATTACTTCACTGTAATTTGTTCCTCAGTGATCATATATATATATATATATATATATATATATATATATATATATATATATATATATATATATATATATATATATATATATATATATATACATACAGTGGAACCTCTACATACAATCTTAATTTGTTACGGGACCTGCTTCGTATATTAAAACAATCGTATGTTGGAGCAAATATTCCCATAAGAATACACAGTAATTTGTATAATTCGTTCTAAAGCCAAAAAACCTATGATAACTCCTTAATAAATTACTACACATAATTACACATAACAATAATACAATTGCATTATATAAAAGATATGTAAAAAAGAATAATTATAAAGAAATAATAAACATAAAAGGAGTTTTTATTGTCACCTTACCTTAGAGACAGGCCAACGCAGGTGTAGGATTGTCTACGCAGGAGGAGACGGATTGTCGGCGAGGAGATGGAGATGGTGACTGCAATAACATACCGTAACTTACTCTAACTTACACTACCTGAACTTTAACCTAACTTAGCTTATTTTCTTTTTTAATTTTCATGTTTTATATGTTTTTTACATTTTTTTCTTTTTGAATTTTAATTTTCATCACTTATATATGACACTTCTTTGTAATAAAAGAACACTGAGAGAGAGAGAGAGAGAGAGAGAGAGAGAGAGAGAGAGAGAGAGAGAGAGAGAGAGAGAGAGAGAGATGATGTTTATTGTCGAGCATGCAAAAACCAAGCTGAATAAGTGAATCCTTAAAATAAGTTTTATAAAGTTATCGTTAATACCTCTCTCTCTCTCTCTCTCTCTCTCTCTCTCTCTCTCTCTCTCTCTCTCTCTCATTAAAGACTAGATAAACTCACCAGATTTGCCTGCCTTCAAATAGGATTCTGACAGAGAGAGAGAGAGAGAGAGAGAGAGAGAGAGAGAGAGAGAGAGAGAGGTATTAACGATAACTTTATAAAACTTATTTAAAGGAATCACTAATTCAGCTTGTTTTTTGCATGCTCGATAATAAACATCATCTCTCTCTCTCTCTCTCTCTCTCTCTCTCTCTCTCTCTCTCTCTCTCTCAATCTTAGTTTTCTTTGCTTCACTTTGATCTCCTTCGATGGTTTGACTGCTTTAATGGCTTCCTTCTGCTTGATGATCGTCGAGATCATAGACCTATTCCGGCCATATTGTTTAGCCAGATCACTCACACACACACCTCGCTCATGTTTTTTCATAATTTCTTGCTTCAATTCTAACGAAAGCATTGCCTTCTTCTTTTCCTCACCACTACTAATACCTGTACCGAAACTAAGCTTCTTAGGACCCATGATTATACGTAAAATAAAAAATGAAACGTGAGAAAAGGAAGATAATAAGGACTGTTAATAACAGACCGAACAGAGGACAACCACACGATGCGTACGAGAACAGAGAACTGACCGACTCGACGCTCAATGGCGTCCCTCCAACATGCTGCCGTCTACCAGCATAAACAAGATCTACGTCAGATGTTGGAGCATGACTTCGGGTGTCGAGACGAAAATTTGATCAAATTTTACTTTGGATATTGGAACAATCGTATGTAAAGGCAATCGTATGTAGAGGTTCCACTGTTTTATATATATATATATATATATATATATATATATATATATATATATATATATATATATATATATATATATGTATATATATATATATATATATATATATATATATATATATATATATATATATATATATATATATATATATATATATATATACACACACATATATATATATATATATATATATATATATATATATATATATATATATATATATATATATATATATATATATATATATATATATATATGTAAGGACATCGTCTTGCCCGCTGTGTTTCCTCCCTCTGGACTCTTTTCTGTATATTATAACTTTATTATTTATTCCACACAGTGGATTTTTGCGTAACGATGTTGCGCTCTTTGAGAGCTTTATTTTCATTTATAATAATGTATATTTCATTAGGCTAGCACCTTGGTATTTATAATCTATATTTGAAGGAAAACACAAATGATTTTGGCGGTTGGAAAAGTTTCCCTCCCGGGCTACTTATCCATCCGCACTCTGTAATATAGTGACCGTTGCGTGTTCAGTAAATTGTCAGTCTCTCTCTGCTCGTCTTGTTGTCCTCACAACTGGTGACACCGGAGATGTTGGAAACATATAGCAGTTTTGGCTTGCCATTAATGGACTAATTATGGCTTCGTTTCCTTCGTATATCTCCTTGTACCATTAATGTTTAACGGCGTCTTTTGGCTTTTTGGGCTCAGGCCCTGTCATCCTGATGGAAGGGTTTTTTAGGTAGCCTTCTAAGGGATATTTGCTACAATGATACTCCCAAAGAAATAAACCGAAGGTCTCCAGGATTCTAACTCCTGGCGCAAGTATCCAATTAAGAATATTGCATAATATCAGGGGACATATTTTTAGATATGACACATAGCAATCTTCACCCTGAATAGATTTAACTCTTTGATGTAAGGGGGAAGACTGGTGAAAGAAGGGGGTGCCGATCTAGGTACTCGGTGGACCTCCTTCCCTATTAATACTACGACGCCATTCCTTTTCTTGTAGTTCTCTAAGCGAGTTGTGATCCCGTGTTAACCCGGTGTTTTGTTACAAGTTATTGGAATATTCATCATGCAATCTCCAGCATTTTCATCCTTTGGAAAGTTGAGTATTAATTCTTTCCTATGTATAATTTTAGTCTCCCTTTTCACAATTAAATTTCTATAATTTAAGTGTGTTTAGGTGAGCATTGCCCAGACCGGAGGCAGCCATTTTACAACTGCAGTCACCCGTTACTATTGCATTTTATTTAGTCAGTAGGGCGACATTTCCCGGTTTTAAACTATAATGTTAGCTATTTAGGCAAATTATACAAGTGGTGATCTTGCATACATGAATTTTATTCCTCTTCCTATTATGTGACTTTATTGATCGTATGCAGCGGGAGCCCCGGCGGTACCAACTACCTTGGCTGGGGATCCTACCCGAGCGAGAGTACTCTCGCTCATATATACGTTAGTAAAGTAATCCCCCTATATTAGCCTCACCCTATCGTTCCTTATTGATTCGGATGAGAATCTACATTCTCTAGAATCTATAGATAAGTTACAATATACATTCTCTCTCAGAGAAAAGAGACTAAACCCTTCCTCCCTCCCTGAATGCCACCACCGCTACAGGCAGCAAACACTGTCATTCTTCATCTCCGTTGAGTAGAACAGAGTTCTTGCCACCTCCAGCTTTGATTTAGAAAGTGACTAACTCAGGGTACCCTTGTCATACCGCCGACGATGTCGCCAGCAAAGGAACCATGTTCCCTCTGCCGTCGACGACGTCGTCAGCACAGGAAGCCATGCTTCCTCAGTTCACTGTTGAAGGTAGGCTGCATACCTGCCGCCACCTCTCATCTCTTGAACTATAAGACCCTTTACCCTTCCCCCTTCTGTCCTTTAGTGATGTTATAGCTGTCACAATTCTCTTTCACCGGTATTCTGACAGTCATCCCGGCTTGCTAGGTTGACTGCGTTACCGACTGGTATCTTGCCGGTAGCAGTTAGATCAGCCGTCTCAGCCACCTTCCCCCTTACTTCCTTCCTTCACAGGGATGGGGAGAAGATTAAAACGGCTCTTGACGGCTGCCAGTGGAAAACCTAACATACTTTGGGAAGTCCTCAGAACCTCTCTTGGACTGCCATCCATAATTATTGCCGCTGCCGGCAGCCCTTCTGTGGATGGGTGGAAGCCAGAATCAGACAGATTCTTACCCCTTCCATTGGAACTCTCATTCTAGCAAGGAGACAGTGAGCGGCCTGATAGTCCTCCTACACTTCCAATTGTTATGTTATCCATAATAATAGGAAACTCTCCTTCCTCAATGCTTTTTCTCTTTCTATCAGTTAGTGCCACCAGGTATTAACCTAACCCCGGCAGTGCCGCTGGCTAAACTACAGTATACAACTATACAGTAGTACACATGTTTTCTAACATACTCTGTGTTTCCAGTCGCAGTCAATTGTTGGGACCACGATTTTGGGTTGAGGCTGAGTATTCCCTCAACACCAGGATGGTTTTTTTTCCATTATCAGAACCCTAAAAAATCATTAATCAGTGTTAATATATACTATAGATAGATAATGTTAGTATAGACACTTACTAACTCTAACTCTAGTTCCTAGAATTTTTTCCTACTTTGTATTCTCCCTATCATGGAAACTAAATATTATTACTGACGGAGGTCTCAGCAATGGCCTGGGAGAGGAAACACAGATATGTGTCTTTTCTACTTCCTTTCAAGCTTACTATCCTAAGCTACCATAAACAATAGTAATTACTATTGTTAATAAAAATTTTATGCTTTCCTATCACTGATATAAGAAATTAAATACTCATTGAGCCCTTTTCCTTTACAGGAGGAGCCAATGGAGAAGTGTGCAGCCTTATCCTGCAACCACAAAGGCAAAGACTTTTGTGGCCACACGAAGTGCAGGACTCATGCCCCCTGCTGCATCGTGTCAGGAGTCCTCAAGTATTGGGACCCGAAAGGTTGCCCCACCTGTTCGACCCTACTTGCCAATGGCTTTGGAGAAGCTAACTCAGTCAACATAGAGACTAGGGATACAGTGAGGGAGACACTTCGCAAATGGGTAAGAAGGTTCCAGAAGAACTCTCAGGGACTGTATTTACCCAACGACTCCCTAAAGTGCTTACTGTTCCCCAAGGCTCTACCAAACGCAGTTGTGCCCCAGGTCCAGTCTCCCCTCATACAACTGATGATCAACGCGGACATAGATAAGGTACTGGAAGGCATGGACATCCACCATGAAAGGACGTCAGAAGTGTCCATTGACACTGAGAAAGACCTACTGCAAGGAGGTCCTGAAGAAGACGTAGAACATCCATAAGTGGAGGAAGAAGGATCTGTTTCAACGGTAACCGAAGACCCTCAGTTCGCCGTGACAGCATACCAACCTATGCCATCAACTACTTCAACCCCAACTCCACAACCAGTTGCACATGCCGACAAGAACGAAGCGATCCTCACTTCGATCCAACGGATGATGGAATTGTTACAAAAGGAACAAGAGACGATATGAAAATCACTCAGGCAGCAGCAGATACTGTTGCGGGAGAGGGAGGACCACCCTGGATCTACAAGGGGCTCCACTAAGAAGCCCCTTAAAGTGTTGGATCTCCCTCACCGCTCCGAAATCAACCCCTGGAGGTATGCGGAGCATATGCCCATGATGAATGGGAAACTATTTGTCTCGGAGAAGTTGGAGGCCAATGCCCATGATGAATGGGAAACTATTTGTCTCGGAGAAATTGGAGACCAAACTGATTGAAGATCTTGAGTTCTGGCCTAACTTTTCAGCTTACCCAGACTGTTATGTGAGACTGCGGGATGAACATGCAGCCCGTGAGGAAACGGTACCCAAAGAGGTCATTGTCTTCGAGCGTGACAAGGCGCAAGCCACCCTCCTGAAAACCTTGAAAGGAGCTGGGTACACTAACTCCAAAGTCTCAGCACTGAGCAAGAGACATCCCACCTTTCTTGCTCCTTCCTCCATCTCTTTCCCCTTTTCGGAGAAAGCACTAGACTTTGCCGTCAAGGCAGTCGACGAGGGCAAACCCTGCCCAACCCTAGAGGAATGCAAGCCATTCTCTCTAGCACTGCCTACCTGTGAGGAGAGGTGGAAGGATGTCCACCTAACCATCTCCGTCTCTAAGTTGGATACAGAGATAGCAAGCCAGCAGTTCAATGAGAACCTTCCAAAGTTGACAGACCATCTTCTGAGGAGGGAACAGGAGACGAAGGAGAGACTTGTAGCCTCCCTTTCTCATCAGAACTGCCTGGAAATGAGTGCAGGTCTACAGAATGCCCCAGAAATGTTCATTTTCCTGGCTAAGTTCCACATGGGTACTCACAACTTGTGAAAGACTTATATGCTTTCCTCAGAGCGAGGAGAGCCTGTAGAGAGTTCGTTTTAGTCTCAGCGACCATAAGACACAAACCAAGGAAGCTGATTACTTCGAACATCTGGGGTAAGATCTTTTCCCACAGGAACTGATCCATGATATCATAGCCAGAACAGCCACGGAGAACAGGAACCTTCTCCAAAAGTGGGGCATGAGCTCAAAGAGGAAATCTTCCTCGGACGGAGGTCCCAAGCTCAAGAATAAAGAGGCAAGGAGACCACACAGACCTGCACAACTGCCTGCCTTGACTATGACCACGATGCCTCAGACCCCTTTCCAGATGGTCCCTCAACAACTGGTAGCCCAGTCGCCAGTGTTTAACCCTAACTTTGAGAGGCAGTCGACTTCCTTTCGCCCTAGTCAGAAAGGAAAAGGCCCTAATAGAAGTTTGCCCGGAGGTAACTCCTCTCGGAGCCGAGGAGGACGTGGTCATGGAAACAAATCACCAGGACCCCCCATGCAAAGAGGGGCTCCATGTAGGAGGCAGACTGTATCACTTTTGGTATCGCTGGACCTTTGATCCCTGGGCCCACAGCCTAATAACGAATGGACTCGGGTGGAAATGGAACAGAACTCCACCTCATTTTCCAGAATTATTCCAACACTCCACCCCCTCGTTAGAAGAATATACCTCAGAACTCTTGAACAAGAAGGTAATATGGAAAGCGAAGTCCATCAAATTCCAGGGAAGGCTGTTTTGTGTTCTCAAGAAAGACTCAGACAAACTCAGAGTCATTCTAGACTTGTCTCCACTCAACAAGTTCATCGAGAACAACAAGTTCCGGATGCTTACCTTGCAACAAAAAAGGACCCAGTCTCAATAGACCCAGCAGATGCCTACTGGCATCTTCTAATGAGTAGCCCTTTCTCCTTCTACCTAGGATTCAAGCTACAGAAGTGTGTCTTCAGAGCAATGCCCTTCGGACTGAACACAGCCCAAAGGATATTCACGAAGCCGGCAGACACAATCGTCCAATAGCTACACTCCGAAGGAGTTCAAGTACTAGCATATCTAGACGATTGGCTGGTATGGGCAGCATCCAAGACTACTTGTCTGCAGGCAGCCAACAAGGTGATCCAGTTCCTGGAACACCTGGGCTTCAAGATCAATTGCAAGAAGTCTTGCCTTCCTCCAGCTCAGAAGTTTCAATGGCTAGGAATCCAATGGGACTTAAAGTCACACCACCTCTCCATTCTATCCAAGAAGAGGAGAGAGATAGAGGGATCTGTCAAGAGACTAATCCCTCACAAGACTATTTCAAGACGCCAACAGGAAAGAGTATTGGGCTCTCTCCAGTTTGCAGTAGTGACAGACCCGGTGCTAAAAGCACGTCCAAAAGATGCGTCAGGAGTCTGGAGAAGATACGCATCAAACACTTGAAGAGATCAACCAAGGTTGACCCCGACCCTGTTGCACACGCAGTTAAGGCCGTGGTCAACAGCCAAGAGCCTAGCACGAACAATTCCCCTGCAACCACCACAACCATCAGTGGTGATATACACGGACGCCTCCTCGGAAGGATGGGGAGGCCATTCTCACGAGAGAAAAGTGCAAGGGAATTGGTCGCACCAGTTCAAAACCTTTCATATCAACGTTTTGGAAGCTCTGGCAGTTTTCCTGACGTTGAAGAAACTATCCCCTCGCAGAACAATCCACATCATATTGGTCCTGGTCAACGAAGAGATAGTAAAATGTCTAAATCGACAAGGCTCGAGATCGCCTCACATCAACCATGTGATATTAGTCACCTTCTACCTGGCAAGGAAGAAGGGATGGCACCTATCAGCAGTTCACCTACAAGGGTTCCGCAACCTGACAGCAGACGCTCTATACAGACGAAAGCCCATAGAGACAGAATGGTCCCTAGACGCAGACTCATTCTCCTTCACCTCGGAAAAAGTCCGGGAACTGCAGACCGACCTCTTTGCAACGAGCGACAACAAGAAACTACCTCGTTACATAGCCCCTTATATGGACCCTCAAGCAGAGGTGATGGACACCATGTCCCTGAACTGGAACAGGTGGAATCGCACTTACTTTTTTTCACCAACCAATCTCCTGCTAAGAGTCATCGACAAGCTAAGATCCTTCAGAGGGACAGCAGTAGTAGTGGCCCCCAAGTGGCCCAAAATCAATTAATTCCCTCTAGTTCTAGAGCTGAAACTGAAGCTGTTTCCTCTGCTGGACCCAGTATTATCCCAACTGGTCCAGAAGTTGACTGTCTACGCTTCATCCTCGAGAACCAACAACCTACATCTCATGATTTTCTCGCCCTAGCAGCGAACAAAAAGTTTGGAATCTCGAAGGATAAAGTTGACTTCATCGAAGAGTACAAGTCAAGTTCGACTAGGAGACAATGTAAATCGTCATGGAAGAAATGGGTTTCCTTTATGAAAACAAGGAAACCAACAGAAATATCGATAGATTTCTGTCTCACATTTTTCATATTCCTACACGAACAAGGCCTAGCTTCTACTACGATCACCTCGTGTAAGTCGGCCCTAGCTAGACCACTTCTGTACGCCTTTGGAGTGAACCTCTCTAGAGAAATCTTTAATAAGATCCAAAAAGCCTGTGCTAGACTCAAGCTAGCCACCCCACCAAAGCCCATCACATGGTCCATGGACAGAGTCTTGCACTATGCTTCAAACCTATATAATGAGAATTGTACTCTAAAGGATCTAACACAGAAAGTCATTTTTCTTTTTGCAATAGCCTCAGGGGCTAGAGTTAGTGAAATAGCGGCCTCATCTAGAAACGAAGGCCATATTCAGTTCCTAGACACAGGAGAATTAAACCTCTTTCTTGATCCTGCTTTTCTTGCCAAGAATGAGCTATCCACTAAGAGGTGGGGTCCTTGGAGAATCTGTCCACTGAAGGAAGATACCTCTCTGTGCCCAGTAGAGTGTCTTAAGATCTATCTTCGAAGAACTTCAGACTTCAAGGGAGGACCTTAGGATCAAACCTATCCCTAAGACAACTGAGAGCGAAGCTCACCTACTTTATTCGCAGAGCGGATCCTGACAGTACACCCGCAGGTCACGATCCTAGGAAAGTTGCTTCTTCGCTGAACTTCTTTCAACATATGGATTTTGAAAGCCTCTGCTCATATGCTGGGTGGAGATCACCCAGGGTATTCTACAAACACTATGCAAAGCAAGTACATGAAATAAAGCATTTTGTGGTGGCGGCGGGTAGCGTTATAAAACCCGTCGTCTAGTGCTGCAATGAACAGTGAACTGTTTTGGGACTTTACAGTGCATGGGGTGCATGGGGTGCATGGGTACACTTATCTTCTAGTACAAATCACAACGATGATTAACACACTGTTCCATATAGGTGCATACCTGACCAATAACACCAGTGCCGAGTGAACATTTGCGTCACAGTGTTTATGCATTCCCAAAATCTGTACAAGTCAGACAGATTTGGTTTCACGTGTCCATTGAGTGGCATTATTCCGATAATGAAATTAAAAAAATTTTCTACAAGAGAAAATATGGACCCTGATGTGTTTTGATGCTGGATCAGATTCATACTCTATTGTAACTACATTTGATAATATAGTTGCAAAGTAAAAATACTAAACGTATTTGCGTCTTATTACTGCTATCTCAGTTACAGACAAATAAAATATGCGAGAGTTTTAATTAAGCCCTAGAAGGGCCCAGAACTTGAAATCAGGATACAGATTTCCATGGTAAGTGAAAGATAATCTCTAAAGTTTTACCTTCCGTTCCTACGGAAATTCAAACCTTAAATCCTTATTATCGATGTCGACACTTTCCTTGCAGGGGGCAGGAAGCACTAACCAGTTCCAGGCTTAGTGGAAATGACAGTCAACTGAAATTTCACATACAGGTCTAGCAGACCAGATACAGAAATCCATTCAAGGTAGAAGGCTCATACACAAACCCACAGCTAAAGTAATTTCAAGTTAATTCTCTAGTATGCTTCCATCAGGACAACATGGCCTGATTTTGAGCAAAGCGAAAAATTTATTTTTGGGTGAGAGTGCCATGTCGTCCTGATGGACCCACCCTTTCGCTGACCCCTCCCAAAAGTACTCTATCTGCAGCCATTTCTGCTTAACAACAAGAATAGGAATGGCATTGTAGTAGTAATAGTGAAGGAGGTCCACCGGGTACTTAGATCGGCACCCCTTCTTTCGCCACTCTTCCCCCTTACATCAAAGAGTTAAATCTATTCGGGGTGAAGATTGCTATGTGTCGTATCTAAAAATACGTCCCCTGATATTATACAATATCCTTAATTGGATACTCGCACCAGGAGTTAGAATCCTGGAGACCTTCAGTTTATTTCTCTGGGAGTATCACTGTAGCAAATATCCCTTAGACGGCTACCTAAAGGAACCCTTTCATCAGGACGACATGGGACTCTCACCCAAAAATAAATTTTTCGCCTTGCTCAAAATCCGTTTTATCCCAACAATGAGTATATCTGACATAACCAGTTTACGCCCTTGGCCCGATGCATCAACTGACCATGACGAAACCACCCAGCCCATCGTGCCAAGCAACTACTCAGCTGCGCCCAAAGTCAAGTTGCCACCGTTCTCACAACACAACACCGCCTCTTGGTTCCTGAGGGCAGACGTACTCTTCAGGTTGGCCAAGCTAAACGACCCCTGCGCCAAAGCTGACATCGTCCTGACCTCCATCCCTGAGGAGGTATTTGACAAGATCTCCCCATGGCTCGACGCCCACTCCGGTCAGGTATCCTATGACGACCTGCAAACCAAACTAATCAATATATACTCGTTTTCCGTCTCAGCAAGGGCACAGAAGGTCCTTGATTTCAGCAATAGACCTATGAGCGACACCTCTCCCATAGAAGCATAGGATGAATTGGTTGGACTTCTTATGCTGTCGTCAGAAACAGACGCCAATAGACGACGACGAGAGATAAGCCTATCTCGCGAAATATTCCTCCGACGCCTTCCACAGGACGTGACAGCCCAGCTCACCGACACCGACACTCTGATGATGAACAACCTCCTGTCAAGGGCACAGAAATTATATGAAGCCTCCAAGGCGCATCATCCTCCTTCAGCTGCTCATCCCTCAACTCCTTGGCGGCGCCCTCAACTGAAGATGACGAAATCCTCGTCCTGATGAAGAATAAACCTCCGCAGCCGATGTAGCAGAACCATAGACCGAACCCGACTTGGTGTTTCTACCACCAGCAGTCTGGGAGAATCGCAATGAAGTACAGGCCATCCTGCAAGTTCCCGAAGAAATTCTGACGCCAGACACCGCCGACATCAACCGTAGCCGCAGTAGCAGATCACGGCAAGATCGGATTCTACATCCTCGACGCCGTATCCAACCGTAGGCTTATGGTTGATACCGGCTGTATGCAATCAACATTCCCTCCCTCACAGGCCGACCTAAACTGGACGCCTAGCAGTGATGCCCCCTCACTCATTGCCGCCAACGGATCTCCCATACAGTGTTATGGGACTAGGGTGCTTAAAATCTCAATCATCGGCCAATTTTACTCTTGGACCTTCGCCATCGCTGACGTCAGACACCCCCTCCTCGGCGCTGACTTCCTGGCTCACCATGGCCTACTCGTTGACGTCGCCGGGAAACGCTTCATCGACACCAGGACATGCCAAACCCGCCCACTATGAGCTGGTCCGGGTATCACACCAATCTCCGCGTCGTAGCACAGCCCTATACTGCCCTTCTTCAGGAGTTCCCCGACGTTTTCAAGCTGGAACTTTGACAATCACCGGGACCCCCCTCCAAGCATGGGGTCAACCACCACATAAACACAACAGGACCTCCCACGCTTGCCAAGTTCCGCTGTCTCCCATCGCAAGAGCTGAGAGATGCCAAATGTGCCTCCGAAGACATAGAACGGATGGGCATATGCAAGAAGGCATCCAGCTCTTGGGCATCTCCGCTCCACATGGTAAAGAAACCGGACAGAACATGGAGACCCTGCGGTGACTACCGGCGCCCTAACCCCATCACAACGCCAGACAACTACCCTCTGCAAGACCTCACCAGTGCCCTTCATGGGGCAAACATTTTTACTAAAATGGACCTTCTTATGTCATACTTTCAGGTTCCTGTGTTCCCAGAGGACGTGCCTAAGACTGCCATCATAATGCCGTTTGGCTCCTACACCTTCTCATATTCAACCTTCGGCCTACGCAATGCAGGGGCCACATTTCAACGACTGATGGATAGTATCCTGGGGGACCTGCCGTTCTGCGTCTGCTACTTGGACGACATCTTAATCTTCTCCAGGACGAAAGAGGAACACTGAAGACACGTCCGTGCCGTGCTGAAATGCTTTCAGGAGAACGGTTTAATCGTGCGCTTCGACAAGTTCACATTCGGCGCCAAGAGGTTGGACTTCTTCGGACATCAAATATCCGCAGCGGGCGTGAAGCCCACTTCGACCAAGGTAGACGCCGTGAAAACCTTCCCAACCCCAACGACCATCCGGCACCTTCAGGAGTTTTTGGGGATAGTAAACTACTACCGTCGCTTCATCCCCAACATCGCCCACATCCTGACTCCCCTCAATGACGTCCTGAAGGGAAAAGCCCAGAAGCTCGTCTGGGGTCCCCTGCAGCAACGCGCCTTCGACAGGACGAAGGCAGCCCTTGCCGAAGCCACCACCCTGGTGTACCATGACGACAGTGCCCCCCTGAAGTTGACCACCAATGCCAGCAACGTTGTCTGTGGTGCTGTCCTCGAACAGATTGTCAACGGTTACCTGCAGCCCTTGGCCTTCTTCAGCAAGAAACTCAAACCCGCGGAAACCAGGTACAGCACGTTCGACAGGGAGCTCCTCGCTGTCTACCTCGTCGTCCGCCACTTCAGATTCATGCTTGAAGGGACCCCCTTCACCATCGCAACGGACCACCAGCCCCTGATCCACACTTTCACGAAGTCTTCAGATGCATGGTCCTCTCCCCAACAACAACACCTGGCAGCCATTGCAGAGTTTGGCTGCACTATCAGCTACGTACCAGGTAAGAAGAACCCCATCGCCGACGCCCTTTCCAGAATCGAGATCAACACGGTCCACCTGGGGATCGACTACGCAAACCTCACCATAGAACAGCAGAACGACCCAGAGGCGCCCAAGACTATCGTACAACAGCATCAACGCTACAGATGAAGGACATTCCCCTCAAACCGGCCGGGGAAACCTTCCTCTGCGACACCAGCCATGGATTTCCGCCTCCTGTAGAAGGAAGATCTTTGTTGTCATCCACGGATTATCACACCCCTCGGGTCACACTACAGCCCGTCTTTTATCTGAAAATTCATCTGGCCAGGAATCAAGAAAGACGCCCGTGAGTGGGCGAGAACCTGCATTAACTGCCAGACAAGTAAGGTCAACTGCCATACAGAGTTGGGAGTCGGCGATTTTCCCCAACCCAAGAGATGATTCGTACACATCCACATGGACGCCGTGGGACCTGTGCTGCCTTCAAGTTCTGCAAGATACCTCCTGACGATTGTCGACCGCTCCAATAGATGGTTAGGAGCAACCACCCATGCCTGCGCCGAAGCTCTCCTGTCGAGTTGGATTAGCCGCTTTGGTGTCCCCGACGATATCACGACAGACCGAGGTTCCATTTTCTTGTCAGAGATCTGACACTTTCTGGCAAACCTGATGGGAACGACACTCCACAGCACCACGGCATACATCCCTGCAGCGAACGCCATAGTTGAGAGAGCTCATTGCACACTCAAGGCAGCCCTGATGGCGAGATGAACATTGAAAAGCCCAACTCTCGTGGGTCCTCCTTGGCCTTCGCACCGCTCCCAGGGCAGACGGCGAACTTTCTCCTGCAGAGAAGGTCTACGGTGAGGCACTTACAGTCCCTGGCGAGTTCTTCGCTGCAACTACCAACGACACCAAGCTGGATCACCTGAGAGAAATCGCCGTGAAAGTCCGACCATGCCTGGAAACATACGAGGACAGGACAAGACACTTCACTTCCAAAAACCTAGACGACTGCGACTACATCTACATCTGGGTCGATGCTCACTGCCAACCCCTGACTAGACCTTATCGCGGCCCTTACGAGATTGTCAGAAGAACAGCCAAATCTTTCCTCTTGAACGTCCACGGACAAGAAGATTGGGTGACAATCGACCAATTAAAACCAGCATACCTTGAAAACAACAAGAGGATCACCGCGGGCCTTGGTAGACCCAGGATTTGACCTCAGAACAAATCATCCACCAGACGGGAGAAAACCACGCAACAACAGGGGAAAACGATTCCTTCGAAGCAGAGCAACCTTCCCCTCCGCTCAAGCACCAAAGGGGAATTACATCGCCCTCCACGATACAGGGATTAATCGCATCAACCATCTCTGATGCCCGCTGTCTGGAGGGGGAGTACTTGTAAGGACACCGTCTTATCTGCAGTGTTTCCTCCCTCTGGACTCTTTTCTGTATATTGGAACTTTATTATTTATTCCACACAGTGGATTTTTGTATATCGATGTTGCGCTCTTTGAGAGCTTTATTTTCATATATAATAATGTATATTTCATTACGTTACTGCCTTGGCATTTATAATTTATATTTGAATGAAAACAAATGATTTTGGCGGTTGGAAACGTTCCCCCCCCCCCCCGGGCTACTTATCCGCACGCACTCTGTAATATAGTGACCGTTGCATGTTCAGTAAATTGTAAGTCTCTCTCTGTTCGTCTTGTTGTCCTCACAATATATATACATATATATATATATATATATATATATATATATATATATATATATATATATATATATATATATATATATATATATATATATATATATATATATATATATATATACATACATTTATATATATATATATATATATATATATATATATATATATATATATATATATATATATATATATATATATATATATATATATATATATATATGTTAGTGTACGAATGTTGTACGTACACATTGCGGTTCCATCCTCATGTCTCTTCAATGTGATATACAAATATTAGACTTGTAGGTTTCTTCTTAGAATAAGTCCAAAGTTTTAGATTAACTTTAAACAATTTATTGATAGCTCCATCACTGGAGTATGGGATGGTTTGGTCGGATGACCATTCAGTATGAAAAGATGAATAGAACTGATTTACAAGAGGCTCGCGTCGATAGCGTAACACTAGCTATCTCAGCGTTTTATATAATAACAAAATGAAATGATCACGTAGCCTTATGGCCGGAAGTCAGATGATTCCGGTAGGGCTCAATAGGTCAACTGCTTCCCACGGGAGGCGTTGTGACCTGTTTACAAGACACACATAAATGTTTATTTATGCAATGCATTCCAGGCTACTGCAAGCATTGCATAGCATGGTCTAGTTTCACATCCTGTTATAGCGCTGTTGTTACACTCCTAATTTGCCAATGACCCCTTGGGTCATGGGTTTATTTACAGATATGGAATTTATCTGTATATAAAAATGTAATACATTACATATATATACATGCATAAATTTATATATATATATATATATATATATATATATATATATATATATATATATATATATATATATATATATATATACAGTGATTCTCCCAAAGAATTAACCATAGGTCTCCAGAATTCTAACTCCTAGTGCAAGTATCTTTAATATAATTTTAAGGATATCGCATAATATCAGAGGACATATTTTTTGATACAACATATGGCAATCTTCACCCTAAATAGATTTTACTCTTTGAGGGGGAAGAGTGGAGAAATGAAGGGGAGCCGTTATGAAGGTACCCAGTGGATCCCCCCCTGTGCTACTACGGTGCCTTATTCCTTGTTGCATTTAAGCAGGAATAGCCGCATATAGAGTAGTTTCGGGTGGGGTCTTTCAATACATAGTTGTTTTATTCCTTTTGAAAGAAGGGAGGGTCCATCAAGACGACATGGCCATATCACCCAAAAATAGATTCTTTGCTTTGCTCAAAATCCATTTTTTTGGGTTCAGCCATGTTGTCCTGATGGAAGTTTACCAGAGAATTACTTGAAAGTACTATATCTGTGGGTTTGTATAAGTGCCTTTACTTTGAACGAGTTCCTTATATGGTCTCCTAGACCTTATATATATGACATTACTGTTATTTGTCATATCCACTAAGTTTGGAACTAACCTAGGGCTTCCTGCCCCCTGCAGGGAAATTGTCGACTTCGACTATAAGGGTTCAAAGTTTGTACTTCTGTAGGAACAAGAGGAAAACTTCTTGAGATTACCTGGTTGTTCTTTTAGAAAGTCTACTGACAAGATTTTATTTTAGGAAAATAAAAGGCTCTGGACAATTCTATTCATACTTCTGAGGGTGAAGAAGACGCAGATACATTATTTTAGTTTTTTATTTTCATAGACAAAATATAAAAACAATTGGCAATGTATCAATAGAAGGAATCTAGCCTGCATATATGAACATCTTGGTATATATATATTTTATAACCTGTAAGGGAAGAATATACATATATTAGTTCATTGGTAAATGCCACTCAATTTTGTGAAATTAAATTGTTTGATTTCACTTAGATGTTGGATATGCTTCAACACTGTGTACAAATGTTCACACGGCACTGGTGTTATTGGTTAGACTCTGCACCTATATGGAACAATCCATAAATCACCGTAATGATTTCACTAAAAGGTATTACACTCGAGGGTGCTAACACCTGTTCACCCAATACACTGTTAAGTCCCAAATCAGTCCACTGTTCATCGCACCACTAGACGACAGGTTTTATAACACTACCTGCCGCCACCACAAAGTGTTTTATCTCGTGCACTTGCTTCAGGTAATGTTTATAGAAGACTCTGGATGATTTCCAGCCCGTATATGAGCGGAGTCTATCAAAGTCCATGTGTTGAAAGAAGTTCAACGAAGAAGCAACTTTTCTTGAATCGTGACCTACGGTTGTACTGTCAGGATCCGCTCTGCGAATAAAGTAGGTGAGTTTTGCCCTCAGTTGCTTTAGGGATAGGTTTGATCCTGAGGTTTTGCCTCGGAAGAGTTGTCCCTCCTTGAAGTATGAAGTTCTTTGAAGACAGACCTTCAGACACTCTACTGGACATGAGGAGACATCTTCCTTCAGAGGACAGATTCTCCAAGGACCCCACCTTTTGGTGGGCAGCTCGTTTTTGGCGAGAAAAGTAGGATCGGGAAAAAGGTTCAGTTCTCCCTCTTCTGTGAACTGAATATAGCCTTCGTTCCTGGATAAGGCCACTATTTCACTAACTCTAGCCCCTGAGGCTATAGCGAACAGGAATATAACTTTTTGTGTTGGATCCTTTAGGGTGCAGTCCTCATTGTTCAAATTCGAAGCATAGTGCAAGACTTTGTCCAAAGACCATGATATGGACTCCCGAGGGGTTGCTGGTTTGAGTCTAGTGCATGCTTTCGGAATCTTATTGAAGATTTCACTTGAAAGGTCCACCTGAAAGGCGTAAAGAAGAGGTCTAGTCAAAGCTGACTTACACGCAGTTACTGTGGTGGAAGCTAGGCCTTGTTCATGAAGGTAGATGATGAAGGAGAGGCAGAAGTCTATTGCAACTTCTGTCGGTTTCATTGTTTTCATGAAGGAAACCCATTTCTTCCAAGACGATTCGTATTGTCTTCTAGTTAACTTTGACTTGTATTCTTCTATAAAGTCGATGTTATCTTTTGAGATCCCAAAGCTTTTTTTTTTGGCTGCTAAGGCGAGAAAATCATGAGATGTAGGTTTTTGGTTCTCAAGTATGAAGCGCAGAGAGTCGACTTCTGAACCAGTTGGGATAGAACTGGGTTTGGTAGAGGGAACAGCTTCAGTTTCAGTTCTAGAACTAGAGGGAACCAATTGCTTCTGGGCCATTTGGGGGTCACTACTGCTGCTGTTCCTCTGAAATATCTTAGCTTGTTGAGGACCTTCAGCAGGAGATTGGTTGGTGGGAACAGATAGATGTGATTCCATCTGTTTCAATTGAGAGACATGGCGTCTATCGCTTCTGCCCGAGGATCCTCGTAAGGGGCTACATATCGAGGTAGTTTCTTGTTGTTCGTTACAAAGAGGTCGATCTGCAGTTCTGGGACTTTTTCCAAGTTGAAGGAGAATTAGTCTGCATCTAGGGACCATTCTGTCTCTATCGGCTTTCGCCTGGATAGAGCATCCACCGTCACACTACGGAACCCTTGTAGGTGAACTACTGATAAGTGTCATCTCTTCTTCTTTGCCAGGCGGAAGATGGCTAACATCACGTGACTGATGTGAGGTGATCTTGAGCCTTGTTGGTTCAAACATTTCACTATCACCTCGCTGTCCAAGATCAGTCTGATATGGGCTGATCTGCGAGGGGATAGTTTCTTCAACATTAGGAAGACTACCATAGCTTCCAGGATGTTGATGTGGAAGGTTTTGAACTGGTGCGATCATTTCCCCTGCACTTTTTCTTTGATGGGAATGGCCTCCCCATCCTTCCAGGGAGGCATCTATGTGAATTACCACTGAAGGTTGAGGTGGTTGTAAGGGAATTGTTCTTGTCAGGCTCTTGACTGTTGCCCACGGCCTTAAGAGCGTTCGCAGTAGGGTCGGTGTCAATCTTTGTTGATCTCTTCGAGCGTTTGATGCGTATCTTCTCCAGACTCCTGGCGCATCTTTTAGTTGTGCTTTTAGCACTGGGTCTGTCACTGCTGCAAACTGGAGAGAGCCCAGTACTCTTTCCTGTTGACGTCTTGAAATCTTCTTGAGTTTTAGTAGAGTCTTGACAGATCCCGCTATCTCTCTTCTCTTCTTCGGTGGAATGGAGAGACGATGTGACTGCAAGTTCCAATGGATTCCTAACCATTGAAACTCCTGAGCTGGAGAAAGGCGAGACTTCTTGTGGTTGATCTTGAAGCCTAGGTGTTCTAGGAACTGGGTCACCTTTGTGGCTGTCTGTAGACAGGCTGTCTTGGATGCTGCCCACACCAGCCAGTCGTCCAGGTATGCTGCTACCTGAATGCCTTCTAAGCGCAGCTGTTGGACGACTGTATCCGCAAGTTTCATGAATATCCTTGGGGCTATGTTTAGCCCGAAGGGCATGGCTGTGAAAGCATATTTTGTCTTCTGTAGCCTGAATCCTAGGAATGAGGAGAAGGGGCGGCTGACTGGTAGGTGCCAATAAGCATCCGCCAGGTCTATTGAGACTGTGTACGCCCCTTTCGGTAACAGGGTCCTTATGTGTTGCAGGGTAAGCATCCGGAACCTTTTGTTCTCGATGAACTTGTTGTGTGGAAACTTGTCTAGAACGACTCTGAGTTTGACCGAGTCCTTCTTGGGAACACAAAACAGCCTTTCCTGGAATTTGATGGAATTCGTTTTTCTTATTACCTTTTTGTTCAAGAGTTCTGAGGTATATTCTTCCAATAAGGGGGTGGAGTATTGGAGGAATTGAGGAAAAGGGGGAGGAATTTAGTTCCATTTCCAACTGAGTCCATTCTTGATTAGGCTGTGGGCCCAGGGATAGAAGGTCCAACGATCCCGAAAGTGGAAGAGTCTTCCTCTGACCTGGAGCATCTCATTGCTGAGATGTTCCTGAGGATTTACTTCCGTGACCACGTCCTCCTCTACTCCTTGAGGGGTTTCTTGAGGAGCCTCTTCTTGAGCCTCTACCTTTATGGCGAAAGATAGTTGTGTGCCTCTCAAAGCCTGGATTAAACACCGGTGATTGAGTTACTAGCTGCTGGGGCACCATCTGGAAGGTGGTTTGCGGCTGAGCTACCATTTGGGGCACTGTGGTCATGGTCATGGTTGGAGGCTGTGCAGGCCTGCGTGGCTTTTTTGTCTTCCTGTTTTTCAGTTTGGGACCAGCGTCTGAGGATATACCCTTAGAAGACATGCCCCACTTCTGGAGAAGGTTCCTATTCGCCATGGCGGCTTTTGCGATGACCTCCTGAACCACTTCTTTTAGGAAGAGGTCCTTACCCCAGATACATGAAGTGATCAGCTTCCTAGGCTCGTGTTTGACCGTTGCTGCGGCAAACACATGCTCTCTACAGGTCCTCCTGGACCTGACGAAGGCGTACATGTCCTTGACAAGGGTACCCATGTGAGTCTTGGCTAGGACCATGTACATATCTGGGGTATTGGAAAGGCCTACACACATTTCCATACAGTTCTGAAGAGACAAAGAAGTGGCTAGTCTCTCTTTTATCTCCTGTTCCCTTCTCAAAAGATGCTCTGGCAGTTTTAGAAGGTTCTCATTGAACAGTTGACCTGCTATCTCCGGATCCAGTTTAGACACTGAGAAGGTTAGATGAACCTTGTTCCATTCCTCTAGCACTAGGCATGGTTTGCCCGCATCGACTGCTTTCAACACACAGTTGAGAGCTTTGGCCGAAAAGGGGAAAGCTCTAAAGGAAGTAGCAATGAAGGTAGGATGCTTCTTCCTCAATGCTGAAACCTTGGAGTTGGTATAACCGGCTCTCTCTAGGGTCTTGGACAGGAGAGCCTGTGCCCTGTCATACTCAAAGATCATGACCTCTTTTGGTTCTGTCTCCTCACGAGATGCTGGTCATCCCGCAGTCTCACGTAACAATCTGGGTATGCCGATAGGTTAGGCCAGAATTGGAGATCTTCAAGGGGTTTGGCCCCCAATTTCTCGGAGATGTAAAGCTTCCCATCCATCATGGGCATATGCTCCGCATACCTCCAGTTATTTGTTTCAGAGCATTGAGGTAAGTCAGAGACCTTAATAGGCTTAAGAAAGCCTTTGAAAGCGCCCGGGCGTTTCACTTCTCTTACTTCCTTCTTCGTCTCTTTGAGATCTTGCTTAATCTCCTGTTGTTCCTTGCGAAATACTGCCATCATCTGTTGAATTTGCTCTAGGAGCGCCTTGTTCCTGGCTATCAGTGGATCAGGATGGTGAGTTGGGGTTGAAGAAGTTGACGGCACTGGTTGATATGCCGTCACAGAAAACTGAGGGTGTTCAGTTATCGTAGATACGGATCCTTCTTCCTCCGTGGGTGATTGAGCCACCTCTTCTTCAGGATCTTCTTGTAGAAGGTCCTTTTCGGTGTTGGTAGACACCTCCGACATTCATTCCTGGTGGATGTCCATGCCTTCGAGTGCCTTATTGATGTCCGCCTCTATCGTCAGCTGAATGAAGGGAGGCTTGACCTGTACCTGGGGCACAACCGCGTCGGATTGGGCCTTAGGGAAGAGAAGGCATCTCATAGCTTCATTAGGTAGGTAAGGTCCAGGAGAGTTCTTTTGGAACCCTCTTACCCACCTCCGAAGAGTTTCTCTTGCTGCATCCCTTGACTTCGTAGTCTCAGGGATATCTTCACCAAATCCCCCAGTCATCAGAGCCGAGCAGACGGTGCAACCCTTCGGGTCCCAATACCTCAGGGTTTCAGTTACGATGGAGCAGGGGGCATGAGACCTGCACACCGTGTGCCCACAAAAGTCCTTACTCTTGTGGTTGCAGAATATGACTGCACACTTCACCTTAGGCTCCTCCTGTAAGGAAAGAAAGGGTGAAATGAGTATAAGGTTATTTTTGGGCTCAAGCCATGACGTCCTGATGGAAGGTTCCTTTAGTAGCTTCCTGAGGGTATATATGTCTACAGTGGATATTCCCAGAGAATTAAACCCAAGGTTATCACAGAATTCTAACTTCTGGCGCGAGTACCCTAAAGGTTTCCCTTTAGGATATCGTATATCAACAGGGGACGTATGCTTTGACACGCCACATGGCTATCTGCACCCCACACAGCATTTACGCTTCGAGGGGGAAAGGTGGCAGGATAACGGAGGAGCTGTTCCAAAGTTATCCTCCTACGTTACTGTTACGGTACCTCGCGACGTAAACAAAAGGCAGCCATAGCTGTCCGCCATATTGTGTGACGTCACGTCCGTCCTCATTCCTTTCTTTGTAGCAATCTACAACGTTTGGTTTTTATCCCAGTGATCGATTTTTGTCGCCATGTCGCAACCTTCAGCCTCACCTTCTTCTGGAAAGTTGAGTACCATGTTCTTGTATTGTTTAAATAAGCTCTGGCCGTAAAGTAACGATTTTTTATCCTTAAATCCTGTGTTTTGTGGCGGAGCTGTGCCTTGACCGGAGGCATCATGTTACGACGCCGCTGTTCGCTTCGAATGCTTTAACTAGTTAGCCAGAGCAGCCCACCCGGTCTCATAACTAATTTAATATTATTAGTTATTTAGTCTTCATTGCTAGGAATTAGTTATATTATGCTGATAGTATTCTTCGGCGAACTCAGTTAGCAGACCCCCATGCTAGCCTACTAGCCTATCCCTAGGCCGCAGCCTAGTGTTCATGTTTACTTCCTGCATGATATAATAAGTGTTCCTAGTGTTTAGTTTTAAATGAAGATATAGGCATTTTTACATACAAGATTCAGTGTTGCACATGTATTTTCGCCTTCTAGGGATCATACAAGGGATCGGGCGTGGTCCTTCAATAGACACACTCCCCTAACCCAACGTTGGGGCCCTTGTATGCTTCCTTATCTCCCCTATTACCTCCGGGTAACCTCCCTCTGGGTAGCTATGCTTACCCTAGCCCTCTTACCCAGGATAGAATTCGGGTAGGTTAGGCTAGGTTGTTCTTCCCTCCTCCCTGCCATTGTTCATGGCGTGAGATCGGACAGAACTCCAGAGTACCTATCGTTCACCCCAGTCCACCTTAAGAGAACGTCTTCTCATTAAGGTTTCGACCGAGGCTGAAGGTGGAAAGGCTCTGCTTTTCCCCCTAGACTGCACTTGGTTGGGACACGTCCCTTCCTCCCTGCAGCCTAGCGATTTGTCCTTCTCCGGCCCTCCCTAACCTAGGAGAATGGGTTTCCTGGTTTAGGTTAGGCCTTGGGGGATTCTGCTTTATTATAGTTTAGGACAGTACACTAGTGCTGTACCTGATCTGAGCTAGCCCTCCCTAGGCTGGAGAGCGTTCTCTCCTGCCCAGTCGGGCTGGCACCCAACAGATTCCCCCACCCCTTGGGAGTGTAAGGGTTGTAACCACCCCTTCTACTCTCTCTAAGGACCCCTAACCCCCTCCTGCTCTATCCCTGTGTTGGCTTGCCTTCACACCTCTGTCCGCTGTCCTACAACTCCTCCTCTGGGGAGAGTGGTGGGATTAGCTGTGTTTCTCAGCTAGGTGGGCCGCTCTGCTAAACTTCCCCTTCATAGCTGAACTATGGGGTAGTGTCGGCGGCCGGCCTGCCGGCGGAAGATCTCCCTCTTTGAGTGCCCTCTGATCCTCCCTTGGGTTACCACAGGCATCTAGCCGTCTGCCGGCACCCTGCCGCCGGATGATAGGCATATCCCCTCCTATCATGAGAGCACTCTTTCCGGAGGAAGGCCGGTTGGGTATCGGGTATTACCCTTCCTTTACCTTTCCTCCTTACCTTTCTCTCTCCCTATCCTGATGCCGGTCCACTGCCGCCTACACTTGCCGGCGCTAACCGCCGACATCTCAGGTAGCCTTCCTGCTCCATCGAATGTTGTCAGCTAAAGTTTACCAATGCCAACAGCCCGCCGGCTGCCGGAGACCGCCGTCCTGCCGGCGACCCGCCGTCGTACCGGCAATCCGCCGTCGTGCCGGCGATCCGCCGTCGTGCCGGGGATCCGCCGTCGTGCCGCCGATCTGCCGTCGTGCCGCCGATCCTCTGTCGTGCCGGCGATCCGCCGTCGTGTTGCTGATCCGCCGTCGTACCGCCGATCCGCCGTCGTGCCGCCGATCCGCCGTCGTACCGGCGATCCGCAGTCGTGCCGGCGATCCGCCGTCGTGCCGGCGATCCAAAGTCATGCCGGCAATCCCTGCCGTCGTGTCGGCGATCGCCTTTTCTCTAGTGTCTCCTATCTCTCTGCCGCTTAACGTGTGGCCATGGATGGATTCACAACGCTGGACGGGCCTCCGGCCTGCCGTCGGTCTGCCGTCATTACTAGCCGCGGCTTACGACCGACAAGCACCCCTCCTCCGTGCCGGCAGTCACTATTGTGTAGCCGGATGGTCTAGCCGCTCTTTCTCTGGTATTTCATACCTTTAAACAGCGACTATTGTATACGGTTGTACAGTAAAACACTTCCAATATAACCTGTGCTTCTTAGTGCAGTCTCTTGCCGGGATCAATCCCAAAAGAAGGGGGTTTATCCTATTTTCCCCCCTCTTTCTCCCTTGGATCTGAATGACCTCAGGTCTTCACCTCTCTGTAATCAATTCCTGGTAATGGAAGCCTATGCTTGGCTCATCCAACTGGATGCTCTTCCCTCCTTTAGAACCCTACAGGTCCTAAGGAATTGACTACAGTAAATGTCCCGGCAATTGGCTGGACGGGACTCACAAGTATGTGTCTTCCTACTTCCTTTCTAGCTCACCTATCCTGAGCTCGTAATGAAATGAATCTTATAGTTTATAAGTATCTATTTAAATCTTTCTTTAAGATTAATGTAAGTCATAGCTTATGCCATCCATGTACTCATTGTCTCTTTCTTTTACAGGAGGAGTACGTGAAGTGTGAGAGCTCCTTCTGCGGAGTTTGCCGCCCGGACTTCTACGGACATCTGGCGTGCCGGACCCACGCCCCCTGTGTAGCAAAGAAAGGGAATCTCAAGTATTGGGATCTGCAGACCTGTTCCATCTTCCAAGGCCTTCTTGATGAGGCGTTCGATAACCCTCCGTCCGCGAAGGCCAGGGACATCGCTCGAGAGAAACTGTGCAGGTGGGTGCGCGGTTTCCAAAAGAACGCCACCGGGCCTTATATCCCCAATGAGAAGATGAGGACCCTGCTTTTCCCAAAAGCTTCGGCAGATTCTGTGATCCCCGGGATGAGATCCCCTGCGTTCAACTTGTGGTTGAACCTGACTTTTCAGCTGCACTCCGAAAATGTAACTTAGACGAGGTCGAGAAGATGTCGAAAGTGTCCGACAACACCGAGAGGACCTTCATGGGTGAGGATCTGGAGGAAGATGAGGATCAGGTGGAGTTCCCTGATACAGAAGGCGAGGTCGCCCAAACACCTTCGGTAGCTCCTGTCGTGGTCGAGGAGCCAGTCCCCTCTACCTCTGCCGCCTCGCTGCTCGTGCTACCAGCCACTGAAGATGCCATCCAGGCGCTGGTGGCACTGATGGACGAAAGGCTCCGTAGGAACCAAGAGGAGCTCAAACGCCATTTCATGGGTTGGAAGCAATCGAAAAAGATCTCGGTTAAGGATCTTCCCCCCTGCTCGAAGTCTAATCCCTGGAGGTATGCCGAGCATATGCCAGTTATAACTGGCAAAATCTTTATTAATGACAAGCTGGGCACCATCCCCTTAGAAGAAGTGGAATTCTTCCCCAGCTTCGAGGCTTATCCGGACTGTTACGTCCGACTCAGGTCCGAGCCGGCCTCCAAGGAGGAGACCGAACCCAAAGAAGTGATCGTGTTCGATCACTCAAAAGCCCAAGCCATGCTGGCCGACTGCCTCAAGAGCCGAGGTTTCACCAACTCGAAGATGCCGGCATTGAGCATGAAACACCCGTCCTTTCTTGCTCCCTCTACCACGACCTTTCCCTTTGTGGAAAAGGCCTTCCATGCGGTCATGAAGGCGGTGGAGGAAGGAAAGCCCTGCCCTACCCTGGAGGAGTGTAGGCCTCTCTCCCTCGCACTTCCCCCCGACGATAGATTCTGGAAAGACATCCAGTTTACCTTTACGGTTGGGAAACTGGAACCTGACGCTGCTGGTCGTCAGTTTAACGAAGATCTTCCCAAGCTGAATGACCACCTTATTCGTCGGGAGTAGGACACCAAGGAGAGGCTAGCCACCTCCCTACCCCATCAGATTCAGCTTGAAGTTATGGCCGGGGACATTAGGGTCCCAGACCTCTATATGGTTCTCGCAAAGACCCACCTAGTGACCGTGATGAAGGACTTATATAGCTTCATCAAGGCCCGGAGAGCCTGTAGAGAGTTCGTGTTTGCCAACGCAGCAGTAAAACACGAACCCGGGAAACTAATCTCCTCCAACATCTGGGGCAAACATCTCTTCCCGTCGGCTCTGGTGAAAGAGATTGTGGACAAAGCCGCCACTGAGAACCGGAACCTTCTCAGTAAGTGGGGCATGTCCCGCAAAAGAATGTCCTCTCAGGATAAAGGTCCACAGCCTAAGAGGAAATCCTCCAAGCCTAGGCCCCAGCAGCGCCAACCAAAACGCCAGTTTCCGGCTCCCGCTACTCCCCAAGTAGTGGCACAGCCACAACAGACCTTTCAGTTGGTCCCCCAGCCGGTGGTGTCCCAATCACCGGTCTTCACTCCTGCCTACGAGAGGCAATCCACTACCTTTCGTCCCAGAGGTAGAGGCTCTGGCAGAGACCCCTCTTGCTGTCCCTCCAGGGGCAGGGGAGGAAGGGGAGCTAGCAGCCGACGGGGCAAACCCTCGGGAAACCAGAAGCAATGAAGTGCTTCCGGTGGGAGGAAGACTCCGCCACTTTCAGGATCGCTGGACCTTCGATCCTTGGGCACACAGCATAATCAAGAAGGGACTGGGTTGGAGCTGAACACAGCAACCTCCAACCTTCACCAATTCTTCCAACCATCAACCTCCCTCTTGGAAGAATATGTCCTGGAACTCTTGAACAAGAAGGTGATCAAGAGGGTAAAGTCTACCAGGTTCCAAGGAAGACTGTTTTGTGTTCTCAAGAAGGACTCAGACAAGCTCAGAGTCATTCTCAACTTGTCCCCCCTCAACAAGTTCATTGCGAACAACAAATTCAAGATGCTGACTCTTCAAAAGATAAGAGCCCTACTGCCTCACAAGGCCTACACGGTTTCAATAGACCTGGCGGACGCCTATTGGCACATCCCAATGAACCACCACGCTTCCTCCTACCTAGGATTCAGGCTCCAAAGAAGAAGTTACGCCTTCAGGGCCATGCCCTTCGTGCTCAACGTGGCTCCAAGAATCTTCACCAAGCTAGCAGACACAATCGTCCACCAGCGTCCAGGTGATGGCCTACCTTGACGATTGGCTGGTCTGGTCGACATCGCCAGAAGACTGTTTGCGAGCCTGCAGAAAGGTGACCCAGTTCCTGGAACATCTGGGTTTCAAAATAAACACCAAGAAGTCTCGCTTCTTTCCAGCTCAGAAGTTCCAATGGTTGGGAATCCACTGGAATCTTCAGTCACACTGCCTTTCCATCCCACTGAAGAAATTGAAGGAAATAGCCGGGTCTGTCAAAAGACTTCTCAAATCCAAACAGATCTCAAGACGACAGCAAGAGCAAGTACTTGGCTCCCTACAGTTCGCCTCAGTGACAAACCCAGTGCTACGAGCACAGGTAAAGGATGCCTCAGGAGTCTGGAAACGAAACGCATCCATAGCCTGAAGAGATCTCAAAAGACCCCTACCGAACAGGCTTCGCTCACTTCTAAGACCATGGTCAGAAGCAAGGACCTTGAAAAGATCCATTCCTCTTCAACCTCCGCCTTCGTCGATCAACATCCACATGGACGCCTCTCTGGAGGGTTGGGGGGGTCACTCCCATCAACGACAAGTTCAAGGAACATGGTCTCCCCTGTTCAAGACGTTTCACATCAACATCTTGGAGGCCATGGCGGTTCTTCTCACTCTGAAGAAATTATCTCCGGGTCCTTCGATACACATTCGTCTAACTCTGGACAGCTCTGTGGTAGTCAGATGTCTCAACCATCAGGGCTCGAGATCGCCCCACCTAAACCAAGTGCTATTACCCATCTTCCACCTGGCGGACAGGAAGAAATGGCACTTGTCTGCAGTTCACCTACAAGGATTCCGCAATGTGACGGTGGACGCTCTATCAAGGACAAGCCCCATAGAGTCGGAATGGTCCCTAGACGCAAGATCATTCTCCTTCATCTCTCGTCAAGTCCTGGAACTACAGATCGATCTCTTCACGACGAACGACAACAAGCAACTTCCTCGATATGTGGCCCCTTACGAGGACCCCAAAGCGGAAGCAGTGGACGCCATGTCCCTGGACTGGAACAGATGGTCCAATATTTATATGTTCCCTCCACCCAACCTTCTGCTGAAAGTCCTCTCCAAACTGAGAACCTTCAAAGGGACAGCAGCCCTAGTAGCCCCCAAGTGGCCTCGGAGCAACTGGTTTCCCCTAGTCCTGGAGCTACAGCCCAAGCTGATCCCCCTGCCGGGCCCAGTTCTCTCCCAACAGGTGCAGAAGTCAACTGTCTTCGATTCATCAAAGAAAGTCCAAGACCTTCATCTTATGATTTTCTATCCCTTGTCGTGAAGAAAAGGTTTGGAATCTCGAAGAAAAGTTTAGACTTCCTAGAGGAATACAAAACAAAGTCTACCAGAAGGCAATATGAATCATCCTGGAAGAAGTGGGTGTCCTTTGTCAAGGCAAAAAATCCTACGGAAATCTCCATAGATTTTTGCATGTCCTTCTTTATTCACCTTCATGGACAAGGCTTGGCAGCCAACACGATTTCCACTTGCAAATTGGCCTTGACTAGACCACTACTGTACACCTTCCAAATAGATTTGTCCAACAAAATCTTCAACAAACTTCAGAAGGCATGTGCTAGATTCCGTCCTGCACCCCTACCGAGACCCATCACCTGGTCCCTGGATAAGGTGCTTCATTTTGCTTCTAGCCTGGACAACGAATCTTGCCCTCTGAAAGACCTGACTCAAAAACTAATTTTCCTTTTTGCTCTCACCCCGGGAGCCCGAGTCAGTGAAATAGTGGCATTATTAAGAGAAGAGGGCCAAATACAGTTTGCTGACACAGGGAAACTTACCCTCTTCCCTGACCCCACGTTTCTCGCCAAAAATTAACTCCCCACCAAGAGATGGGGGCCTTGGAGAATCTTCCCTCTGAAGGAAGATGTCTCTCTGTGCCCAGTGGAGAGTCTTAAAGTCTATCTTCGAAGAACTTCAGACTTTGGTGGAGGACAACTCTTTAAGGGAGAAACTTTGGGTAGTGACCTGTCACTTAAACAACTAAGAGTGAAAATCACCTACTTTATTCGCAGAGCGGATCCTGACAGTACACCCACAGGTCATGATCCTAGGAAAGTCGCCTCTTCCCTGAATTTTTTCCAAGGAATGGATTTCGAAAGCCTCCGATCCGTCACAGGCTGGAAATCCTCGAGAGTGTTCTTCAAACACTATGCGAAGCAGGTGCATGAGATCAAAAGATTTGTGGTAGCGGCAGGCAGTGTAATGAAACCTGCTGTTTAGAGCTGCGTAGAACAGCGAGTTATTTCGGGACTCTAACTCAATGGGTGCCTGTGTTGACCCTAGTGCGATACATAGTGATTTCAAGGGACACTTAGTGTCACTAATAGACTGTTCTTCATCGAGGTGAAGTGACATAGACTCTTACATGTGTGCCACATGTTCCTGGACATAAAGTGTATAGAGAATTTAAAGACTTTCGTTCCCCTGGGAACTTATGTGTATAAAGGCAAAAATTTTCCTTTTCAGATTCCACATCACCGTCTTTATTGGAAATCTATGTCTGTTATTCGATATTATTACTGTAAATAATTATCTATAATTCCATGCAATTTTCTCAAATAAAATAATTATTTTAATTACCATATGCATCTTATTTCGCTCCTCTTTTCCATATGAAAATATATTGCTGTTACTGTTTTATTTGCCCCTATTTTTATGGTTATATTATGCATAATATACCTACTGTCTAATATACACTCACCTAGCAGTATAATATTGTTCCTACACAAATATTTAACCTTCTGATCTGTCTTCGAGACCGGCACGATCTTCTCATCCAGTTGAGTTTATCTTCGTCAGATTACTTCGAGATGTTCCTCTTGTCCAAACAGGACTTCCCTGCCAGGGGGGCAGGAAGCCATGTCATTGTTATGCCACTGGTAGTGACATTTAACGGAGGTGTCACGGTCTCTACGGTCACCAGACCATAGGAATATCGTTTGAAGTAGAAGGCACTTGAAATGGGGAAATACCACGATACACTAATTCTCTGGTACACTTCCATAAAGACGTCATGGCTTGAGCTCAAAAAACGGATTTTGAGCGACGTGAAAAATCTATTTTTGGGTGAGATAGCCATGACGTCCTGATGGACCCGCCCTTACTGTTCCAGTTCAGCCTGCCAGGCCCCTCCCTGCCATACTGTATCGTGGAGGCTGGTAGATCGCTAGATTTTAGAATGAGGACGGACGTGACGTCACACAATATGGCGGACAGCTATGGCTGCCGTTTGTATACGTCGCGAGGTACCGTAACAGTAACATAGGAGGATAACTTTGGAACGGCTCCTCAGTTATCTCGCCACCTTTCCCCCTCGAAGCGTAAATGCTGTGTGGGGTGCAGATAGCCATGTGGCATGTCAAAGCATACATCCCCTGTTGATATACGATATCCTAAAGGGAAATCTTTAGGGTACTCGCGCCAGAAGTTAGAATTCTGTGATAACCTTTGGTTTAATTCTCTGGGAATATACACTGTAGACATATATACCCTCAGGAAGCTACTAAAGGAGCCTTCCATCAGGACGTCATGGCTATCTCACCCAAAAATAGATTTTTCGCTTCGCTCAAAATCCGTTTTATATCATTGATATAAATACACATGCTTAACAATAGTATTACTTACTTTTATTAATAATAGCTTAGGATAGTAAGCTAGAAAAGAAGTAGGAAAGACATATCTGTGTTCCTTCTCCAGGCAATTGCTGTGACCTCCTACAATATTAATATTTTTAATTTCCTCATTAGGGAAAATACTGAGTGGAATAACTCTTGTACATAGAGCCGGAGTCTGTGAATATTTACACTAACTCCTCCACTTGTAGAATATTAATACTGAATGGTAATAATTGGTGTCCCGATGATCTAGGATTCATCAGGATGTTGAAGGAATACTTCACCTCAACATCTTAATCGGTCTCAACAATAGACTGTGAAAGGATGCACGGAGTATGTTGGAAATTTTATACTAGTGTATCATTATATACTGTGGTTTTCTAACTGCTGTATTGTTATACTGCAGGAATACTGGCTACTGTATTGTCTTATACTGTAGTTTCACCGGTATACTACCAGGTTAGGCTAGTACCTGGCGGCACTAGCTGATAGGGAGAGAGATAGAATGGGAAGAAGGATTCCCAAATTATTATAGTTTAGTACAATAATTGGGAGTGTAGGGGCTATTGCCTTCTACAGCCTTCTTCCCAGAATGAGAATGAGAATGGAAGGGGAGGAATACCTTGATTCTAGATTCCATCCAGCCACATATTCTTTTACTGGCTGTACTGCCGGTTACAAGGACTGAAGAATTCTCAACAGTATGAAGGGTTTCCCACTAGCAGCCGTCAGGGCCAGCTCAAACTGATAGGGAGAGAGATAGAATGGGAAGAAGGACTCCCAAATTTTTATAGTTTAGTACAATAATTGGGAGTGTAGGGGCTATTGCCTTCTACAGCCTTCTTCCCAGAATGAGAATTCAAATGGAAGGGGAGGAATACCTTGATTCTAGCTTCCATCCAGCCACAAATTCTTTTGCCGGCTGTACTGCCAGTTACAAGGACTGAAGAATTCTCAACAGTATGATGGGTTTCCCACTAGCAGCCATCAGGGCCGGCTCAACCTTTCCCGGAGCTTTGCTTCCGTTAGGGAGCTGGTCGAAGCGGTAACCTAACCGCCGTTTGTAGGAACCTGGCTGGTAACCCAGTCAGCCCGGCAAGCGGGGATGATTGTAGAATACCGGTCAAAGGACATTTGTGACGGCTAGGCTGACACTAAAGGACAGAAGGGGGAGGGATAGGGTCTTATATTTTACAGAAGAGAAAGGTGGTGGCAAGTATGCCTCCTACTTTCGGCTGTAAATCAAGGAAGCCTAGCAATTCCCTATCCAGTGGCATTGCCGGATATAAGACATGTCTTCTAGTCCACAAGAGAGAAAGGTAGCGGCAATTATGCAGCCCATTTTCGGTTGTAGACAAGGGAAGCCTACCTTCCTTTGCTGACAATTCTGTAGCCAGCAGAGGAACCACTATTCCTCTGTCGATGACGTTGTCGGCTACAAGATAATACGCCCTGAGTTACTGTCATGCTTCAAGGCCGGAATACTCGCCGGCAAAGAAGATCGACGGTAAAACACTATCCAAGTCAAGCTGGAGTTAACTACTCATTGGCGATGAAGGAAGATAGGGTTGTCGCCTGGGATAGCGGCATTCAGGGGGGAAGAAGGGTTTATCCACTTTTCTCTAAAAGAGAAGCGTATCGAATTATACCAATAATTCTAGGGGATATATATATCCCCGACCGAATTAATAGAGACGATACTAGAGGTTAAACGGGGGATTAACGTTACTAAAGTATACTAAAACGGGTTAGGCTACCCTAACTCGAGTGGGGATCTTGGCTACGAGTGATACCACCGAGGCCCTATCGTATACGAAAGAAACGTTATTTTTGGAAGAGGAAATATTATGTGTAAATGTGATATTCACTAGTATAATTTTGCCTAACTAGCTAGAAGAGTTTTTAGGCTCAAGCCATGTCGTCCTGATGGAAGGCTTCTATAGGTAGCTTTCTAAGGGATATTTGGCTACAATGATATTCCCAGAGAATTGACCTTTAGGTCTCCAGAATTCTAACTCCTGGCGCGAATATCCTTAAAATTTTTCTTAAGGATATCACATAATATCAGGGGACGTATATCTTGATACGACACATGGCAATCTTCACCCCGAATAGCGTTTTCGCTTCGAGGGGGAAAAGTGGCGAAACTGAAAGAGAGCCATTATCAAGGTTACCCTTCCTCCCGTACTATTACATGGTTCCAAGATGGCGCTCATTCCTTATTTGGTAGCGATCTCGCACGGTGGTTTTCCCTGTTGTCTAACGTTTTTGATCGTTCTTGAGAGGATTTTCTATGCATTCTCCAGCATCTTCTGCCTCTGGAAAGTTGAGTATTTAATCTTTACAGTGTAAAATTTTTAGCTCCTGCTTCATAGTGAAATTAGTATAATTTAACGTGTTTTATGGAGCATGGCCAGTCACCGGAGGCGCCATGTTGGGCGCTGTCGTTCGTCACGCATGCTTTATTTAGTCAGCAGAACGACATTCCCGGTTTTTAGCTTTAATGAATGATAGCTATTTTGGCACAATTATACAAGTGAAGATATGATTATGCATTCAAATTTCCTCTTCCTCTTATGTTAGAGTTTTGGAGATTTAGGTAACTGAGTTCTTGCCCCGCGCTAGGCTACCTATCTTAGGCGCTTTAGTATACTTTCATACATTATCCCCGTTTACCCTCGTGCATCGTTTTATCACATCAACAGGAGATAGTATATCTCCTAGAATTGATTATATAACTCTATACTCGTCTCCTGTGGAGATTTAAGGGTGTCAAATATTAATATCATGTCATGCAGAATTAGTCATTAATTTTAGTCATGCCTCTAGTAATTTGCTGTTAGCCCTTTTCTTTCAGTAGCTTCCCTCGTTCCAAAATTATTTCGCTCACATTCTCTGGCATTTATTTCTATATATTTTAATGATTTGATCCTTAATTAATTGCTGAAAGTATACACAAATTATAAGACATTATTCTTAGTTTATTTGAGATCAGTGAACGTTATTTTCTCTGATGATTTTAAATGTTGTTATTGTTTATAAAGTTTGTGGTTTGCTGAGAGGAAATTAAAGAGAAGAAGAAGGAGCCGCGTGTGATTCAACCTATGAAAGTTACTGTCTAAGCTTTAGTGATTCATAGTAATGTCCCTATAGTGGTCATTTGGTGACCAGAACCCGGAATTAGAACTATTAGTACCCGGTAAGAACTATCAGTAACTCTTTAGAAACTGCACCCAGTGATATAGTTATAATGGAGCAGTTACATAGGGCAAAGGCAGCGGCTGAGGGGTGGGTGACTAGAGTTAGTAATAAAATAGAGGACCTACTAGTCCGAACCCACCTGCTACCTCAAGTGAATTAGTAGACGCTCTAGAAGAGATGGATAAAAGACTCTTTAAACTAGAAGAAGTGCAGGATAAATTAGAAATACAACTCGAACCTGAGGAATTAGAAAATTACTTGGAACAAGCAGATCGTGCACGGCATAGGGCTAGGCAGACTAGGCTGCGATGTGCAAATAGGCTTAAGGATATTTCGGCAGCAGGCATCAGCGATGACGACCGTGTTAGTCCTGCAAGTGCAGCATCCATTCATGCAAGGCTGCCAAAACTAGAATTACCAAGATTTGATGGCGAAATAACCCAATGGCAGAGTTTCTGGGACCAGTTTTCGTCCCCCATAGACAACACAGAGTTACCAGTCATTAGTAAGTTGACCTACTTGCTATCCCTGTTAGACAGTCCTGCCAAGGATGGGGTGCAAGGCGTGCCACACACCAGTGCAGCTATAGAACAGTTGTCGAATTAATCAAGGAAAGATTTGGCAAGTCTGAGTGCATTATTCATGCACATGTCTAAGCTCTTCTTTCCCTTCAAGTACCTGTCAACCAAGGTAAGAGCTACACAAAACAACTTTGGAGACTTCGGGATGAAGTCATAAAGCGTACAGGAAGCTTAGATGCCCTTGGAGTAACAGGCAAGCAGTGTGAGGTTCTCCTAACCCCTATGATTGTGTCTCGGCTTCCAATGGAGTTAAGGCTACAATGGTCAAGAGAGTGTAGTGGCCATGAAAGTGGTCTTGAATGGTTGTTAGAGTGGCTTAAAAGGGAAATAGAAGTGCTAGAAAGAAGTGAGATGTACAGAAAAAATATCCCAGCTTCTGGGCCTCATGGTAGAAATGAGGAAAGAAAGAATATTAATAGTAAAGATGCCAGAGATAATTTGTATACAACCTCTGCCTTACATGCGGTTTCTCAAAGTGAAGGTTCAAATTGTGTTTTTTGTACGAAGCTAAACCATAAATCTGAAAGGTGTCACAAGTTTTTAGCATTGGATGGGCAGCAGAGGTATGATAAGATAAGAGAATTAGGTGTTTGTTTTAAATGTTTGAATAGGGGCCATATTTCTAAAAATTGTAAAGTAAGGTGTACTAAGTGTCAAGGTGGCCATAATGTAGTAATGTGTGGCATTAAGGTGAATATGGCCCCCAAACAAATGTAGAAAATGGTGATCACGTGGCACCTCCCTCAACTAGTATGTTGTCAGGCCACTATAGTAATAAGACTGTATTACAAACGGCTAAGGTAAAGGTAATGAATAATAAGGGAGGTTTTGTCACTGCTAAAATGTTGTTCGATAGTGTTTGTGATTGCTCTTATGTTAGTAGTAAGTTTACAGAAATTTGTAAACCTGAATGGGTTACTAGGACTGAAGCCCCTTACAGTAGCTTTGGTGGGCATAGCTCTGGTAAGGATATAGAAAGTAATGTTTGCAAGTTAAATGTCTTGGATAATAAGGGTAAAATTATTCCCATTTTTTGCTGCAAGTATTCCAAAGATATGTAACCACTTAGTTAAACCAGTAGTTCCAACCGACATCCTAGATGCTTTTAGTCATGTAAATTTAGCAGATGACTTTGATAATAGTTCTCCTTTAGAAATAGATATTCTTATAGGTCTGGATTACTACTGGAGCCTCATGAATCCTAAAGATGCTGTACAGGTGGGGAAAACTGTTGCCATGAGTTCAGTGTTTGGTTGGGTTTTATCGGGAAATGTTGGCAAGGGGTGTAATTTTACTAAGGTTGTAAGTACGTCTTCATTATCAGACTTTGTGTCCTCATCTCCCCAGCTCTTAAGTATATCAGGGGTATCCGATGCTGATATGTCATATTTTTGGGATTTAGAAACTATTGGTATTACTAGTAAGGAATGTAAAGAAGATATCAAGGAAATTGTAGTTCAAGAGTTTGAAGATAAAATAGATTTTGTAAATGGCAGGTATAAAGTTCAGTTGCCTTGGAAAAATAACAGTATTAAGGATTCATTGATGATTAACGTAAATCAAGCAATGAAGAGATTAAATAAGCTTTTGGTTAGATTTGATAAAGATGAAGATTTAAAGGATGTGTATATGAAGGTTTTTTATGAATATGAGTCCTTGGGGATAATTGAGGAAATTCCCTCCGAGGACTTTGTGTCACAGGGACCCATTTATTACATGCCTCATAGACCTGTCGTTAAATTAAATAGCAGCACTACAAAGATGCGTCCAGTTTTTTATGCTTCTGCTAAGGGGCCTAATGGAATCTCGCTCAATGATTGCATGTTGACAGGTCCTTCCCTAAACCCAGATTTAGTAGGGATATTAATTAGATTTAGACATTGGCCGTACGTGATCTCTGCTGATGTTGTTAAGGCCTTTTTACAAATTAATGTTCACAGTCAGGAAAAAAATGTCCATAGATTTTTGATGCCAGGTGAAGATGGAGTAAGGCATATGAGATTCAATAGAGTTGTTTTTGGCAACATCTCAAGCCCCTTTCTACTAAATGTTGTTGTTGAACACCATTTAAGCAATTACTCAGAATGTGAAGCTGTTCAAGATTTAAAGAGATATGTACGTGGACAATTGGTTTAGCAGAGCTGATACTGTAGAAGTAGCAACTAAATTTAAGACTGCATATGATATTATGGCTGATGCTAATATGTCCCTTGAAAAGGTTTCTTCCAATAGTGTAGTAATTGCTTCTAAATTTAAGGACAAAATGCAAATTTTGAGTGATGTTGAAATTAATATGGTGCTAGGTCTTAAATGGTCAAATTATGATGATAAATTTTCTTATTGGGGTCTTCATCTGGGTCCTGATTTTGAAATTTCATATACAAAGAGAACTGTCTTGAGTTTGATAGCTAATGTGTTTGATCCTTGTGGGTTTATCGGCCCCTTTATAATGTATGCAAAGATAATATTCCAGGATATATGGAAGTTGGGTATTTCTTGGGATGACAAGTTGCCAGATGAATTAGAGAGAAAATTCAAGAAATGGATTGATAGTACTAGATACTTTAGTTACCTAGCTATAAGGAGATGTTATTTTATGAATGTACCTTGGAAGAGTATTGAACACATTGAAATACATGGATTTGGAGATGCCTCTGAGAAGGGATTTGGTGCATGTGTATACTTAAGGGTTGGTCTTGGAAATGATTGCCAATCTTCACTTGTCATGTCTAAAGCCAGAGTAGCACCAATTAAGAAACTTACCCTTCCTAAATTGGAATTAATGGGAGCCTTATTGTGTGCTAGATTGGTAAGATTTGTCGAAAGGGCTCTGGATTTTAAGATCAAACCTGGGATTGTATGTTGGACAGATTCAACTATAACTTTAGGATGGATAAGGAGTGATTCAGTGACAAGGGATGTGTTTGTTAACAACAGAGTTAGAGAAATTCAGCACCTGACACCTCCCAGCCACTGGCATCACTGTAGTGGATCAAATAATCCGGCTGACTTGATGAATAGAGGGTTATTAGCGGAAAAGCTTATTGGAAATAACCTTTGGTTTAGTGGTCCTTGTAATCTGTCGGATCCTACATTTAGTATTCAGGACGGTGATAACTCCATTATTGTTAATGAGACTGTAAATTATGAATCTGAAGACCATCTAGTATGCTTAAGTGTCCAGACTGCAACTCCCATGTTTGATGTTGAAAAATACAATAATCTTAATAAGTCAATAAGAATTGTAGGGTATGTTTAAAGGTTTATAAGCAATTGTAAAGCAAAAGGGTCAGGGGTTGCTGTGAATACTGGTAGTTTTACTACTGAAGAATTAGATAAGGCTAAAGCAAGGTTGATTTATGTAGTGCAAAGAGAAGCTTTCCCCAGTGAAATCCAAGCTTTGTCTGATCAAAGGTTGATTCCTAAAAATTCTAAATTAGGAAAACTGGATCCATTTATTGATGATAAAGGTATTGTGAGGATAAAGGGTAGACTTCAGTTTTCTGACTTGAGTTATGAGTCAAAACACCCAGTCATTCTTCCTAAAGGACATTTCTCCAAGCTTTTAGTACAGTTTCAACATAAGTTTCTAAAACATGCTGGTGTAAACAACATTGTTTCATCATTAAGATCTAGTTTTCATGTAACTGGTGTAAGAAGAATGGCTAAGACTGTTGTACGGGAGTGTCTAGATTGTTGCCAGCACGATAGCCGTCCTTGTAGTCAACCTGCTGCCCCATTGCCTGATTTGAGGGTTACTCCAGCACCCCCCGTTGCAGTTACAGGTATAGATTTTGCAGGGCCAGTATTTAGTGCTGATTATCCAGGAAAGAAATTATATATGTTGCCTTTTACTTGTGCTATAGTTAGAGCAGTGCATCTGGAACTCACGGAGTCAGTGTCATTGGTCGATTTTATGCAGGCTTTACGGAGATTTGCTGCTCGTCGAGGTATTCCGAGCGTAATTTATTCCGATAATGCCAAAACCTTTGTCGCAGCCTCCTCGGAAGTGCAGAAGGTATTTGGACATTTAGCACCTAAATGGAGGTTTAACGTACCAAGATCACCATGGTGGGGAGGTTGGTTTGAGAGACTTGTGGGGTCAGTTAAAGTAGCCTTGAAAAAGACTTTGGGAATTAGATATGTAAGTAAGAATGAATTAGAGACTACTCTTGTAGAAATTGAGGCATGCATAAACTCTCGACCTCTGACCTTTGTGAGTGATGAGCCAGACTTTGAACATTATCTTACCCCTTCTCATTTTATTCTTGGTAAGAATATAACTTCTAAACCCCCTGTTGACATTGAACCATATGTTGTAACTCCAGATGATCTATGTGATAGAGAAGAAATTGGAAACAAAAGGTTGGAACAGTTTTGGAATGTGTAGAGGAAAGATTACATAGCAAATCTACCTCCTGTAGTTAAGGGGTTTAACCAAAAATGTAGATTGAATGTTGGTAGCACTGTGCTTGTTAAAGAAGATCATATGCCCAGATTACAGTGGCCTATTGGAGTTATTGTAAATGTATACCCTGGAAGGGATGGGTTGATTCGCAGTGTTGATGTTAAAACTAAGAAAGGTATTGTTAACAGATCAATACAAAGACTTCATGATTTGGAGATCAATGCTCACTTGAACCCTGGTTTAAAGAATCTTTCTGTGGAAGTCCCTGAACATGTAAATGATAATTCTGAAATGAATATTGATGTAATAGATGATAAGACAGCTGAACAGAATCCTAATGGAAATACTGTTGTTGATGGTAACATGTATTCTAAGAAGGGTCGCCAAATTAAAAGACCTCACAAATTAGATTTGTAAATGACTTGTTTGAATAATTTGAGTTGTATTGTGACTTCAGTTGATGGTACAGTATGTTATAACCTACAGCCTTGTTATTGTTCATATGTTAGGATGGGTTGTCCAAATAAATATCCAGACACCCACTCACCTCCTTAGTGTGAAACTTGTTAAGATAAGTGCCTTCGCCCCTATGGTAGGGAGAATGTCAAATATTAATATCATGTCATGCAAAATTAGTCATTAATTTTAGTCATGCCTCTAGTAATTTGCTGTTAGCCGTTTTCTTTCAGTAGCTTCCCTCGTTCCAAAATTATTTCGCTCACATTCTCTTGTATTTATTTCTATATATTTTAATGATTTAATCCTTAATTAATTGCTGATAGTATACACAAATTATAAGACATTATTCTTAGTTTATTTGAGATCAGTGAACGTTATTTTCTCTGATGATTTTAAATGTTGTTATTATTTATAAAGTTTATGGTTTGCTGAGCGGAAATTAAAGTGAAGAAGAAGGAGAAGCGTGTGATTCAACCTATGAAAGTTACAGTCTAACCTTTAGTGATTCATAGTAATGTCCCCATAGTGGTCAAAGGGTAATCCCTTCTTCCCTCTGAGTGTCACCATGGGCGACAACCCTATCTTGGTCTCGCCATAGAATAGTACACTCAGGCTTGAGTAGTCTAGTGTTTCCTGTCTCTCACCCTTGCCAGCGAGTATCGCGGCCTGGGTTTTCGACAGAACCTCAGAGTATTCAGTCTTTATAACGGCGGCTGAGCTGCAGGGTGAGTAGTCATCCCCCTGCCGGCTTATAGTTGCCAGCGTAGGAAGTTTAGCGTCCCTAAGCCGCACCTGAGGTGGTAGTATATTGCCGCCACCTTCTCCCCTGTGGTCTAGAAGACAAGTCTTGTTTGGGCAGACCCTAGGCTGAGGAATAAATATTCTTCTGCCGCCTAGGATGGCGCCGATACTGAAATGAAGTTTCACTCCTGTTTGGAAATGGAGGCAATCCTGCCGCCTTCTCCTAACACTTTCGGCAGACCCTAGGATGAAGAATAGATATTCTTCAGCAGCCTGTGATGGCATCGATGCTGAAACAAAGTTTCACCCTTGTTTGGAAATGGCGGCAATCCTGCCGCCCTCTCCTAACACTACATACAAGACCCTTTCCCTACCCATTTCTGTCCTTTAACAATAGCCTAGCTATTGAAATTTTGTGGCCATCGTCCTACATTCTCCCCGCTTGCCAGGTAGCTTGTAGTGTCGGCCGGGCTCCTACTTAGGCGGCTTGATAGCCGCTCCGACTTTCCCCTATGGACGCAAGGCTCCGGGAAAGGTTGTGCCGGCTGTGACGGCTGCCGGTGGGAGACCCCTTTGTCTTTGAGTGTTCTTCAGTCCTCGCTTGGACTGCCTTCCACATATCTGAATACGGCGGTACCGGCAACAGAGTTTGTGGCTGGGTGAAAGCTTGATTAATTCATTCTTCCCTTCCATTTGAACCCTCATTCGGGAAGAAGGCAGTAAGGTTATATACCTACACCCTTATTTACTATACATACATTGATAAGGCAGCCCTTCGTCCCATACTTTCTCTCTTTCTGTCGGCTAGTGCCGCCAGGTACTAACCCAACCGGTAGTATGCCGGTTGGACCGGTGCCGCCAGGTACTAACCCAGCCGGCATACCGGCAGCCAGGTACTAACCCAACCAGCATGCGCTGCCAGGTGCTAGCCTAGCCAGCAACATGCCGGCTGAACTACAGTATATTATTATACAGAAGCCAGTATATTTGCAGTATAGTATATACTGCAGACAAAAAAACTATAGTATAGATTATAAAGTAGTTTTTTGGGCTCAAGCCATGTCGTCCTGATGGAAGATTCCTATTGGTAGCTTTCCACGGGATATTTGGCTACAGAGATATTCCCAGAGAATTTACCTTTAGGTCTCCAGAATTCTAACTCCTGGCACGAATATCCTTAAAATTTTTCTTAACCCTTTGGCTGCGTAGTGTTGGGAGGATTTTTGTCCCCGAAAAACGTAATTTGCCAGCAAATTTTGAAGTTTGTAGAAATTAATTTCTAAGTAACCCCTGATATTGGAAACAAGGTTTTCCATCTATTCATGACTCTTAAACTCTATATTTTTTTGTTTTTAACACATTTTTTACCATTTTTACCCCAAAAACGCACTTTTTCAAAAAAATTACGAAAATTGCATATCATCACAATTGACATGTAAAATGGGTTGGAATATGTTTTTTATGATGAAAAATAACTAAATTAATGAAATATACTGAAATATTGTTTTGATTATGTACTTAAATTTTGATTCAAAACTAGTACAAATTTTATCATATTTTGGAAAATCACAAAAAGTGTTAATAAAACCAGAAAAGTTATGGAAGTAAAATTTTATTACAAAAAATATGAAAAAATCACAAACAATTGACAAAAAAGACATATTTACTTCTTTTCATCCATACATTTACATATTTTCTTATAATTCATCACAGTATGAAAAATTTCAAAACAGGGGACAACACAAAGAGGAGGGTTTTGTGGGCACTGTTTACAGAAATATGATGTCTGCTTCCTCTTACATGTCCCCTTTCCTTTTTTGCAACATTGAGATGGCAATATTGAACAAACACTACAATTAGGTTAGGTAGGTACTTCTTATTTTCCACCAAGTCCCTAACAACATTCTTTCTTCTTGGCTTTGTGTTATATCCTTCTAACAATCCTTTTATTACCTCTTGTCTAAACACAACTTGGGTCAATTTCTTTCTATTTTGCAAGTTGTAACTAATTTTGAATTTACAAGAGCAACTTCAATCACAAAATGCCAGAGTGTCTGATACCACTTTTTGCTACGGTGATTGAAGGTGTAGGTTGAGCAGAATTGATCAAAAAGGTCTACCCCTTCCATATATTTATTGTACTGAGCTTGCAAAGATGGTTTATCTACTTCCCTTACCCCTTTCTTAGATTGTAAAAATAAATCTTCTGTTTCTGAGTCTTCTTCTGCAAGAATATCAGCAATCTCCCGTTGTGTTGCACACCTCTTCCTTTTTGAAGCCATTATAGGTGACCCTGAAAGTAAAAAATAAAATTAGCATACCCTAATAAAGAAATTACATTTATAGCTACTAGACACACACACACATATATATATATATATATATGTATATGTATATATATATATATACATATATATATATATACATATACATATACTGTACATATACATATACATATACACACACACACATATATATATATATATACAGAGAGAGAGAGAGAGAGAGAGAGAGAGGTGAGTAGTATGTAGCCTACCGGTAGCCTATGATTTGTCTTTACAATTCGCATATTATCACATATTTGAAGACACTATCATATTCTACCATTATAATAAGTCCAGGCCTATACACAAAGCCTATCATAACATAATCGAAGTTGGCCAACTTACAGTAAAATAGGCTTACTAGGCTTGAAAGAGATGCCCTTCATATTACCTCCTATTACACCATATTTTACACTTATTTGATGATTTAATCAGACTTATTATAGTCTACTTATATTCAAGAACTATTTCGAATAAATTAATTATTACTGAAATAAATAATACATACCTTTAAAACCTGATGTTTGTAAACAACGTGAACATCGTCGCATCAGCTGATAACACCTGTTTTTGTTTACGTTTTGTTTCGTCTTCTGGTCACTAGATGGCAGCACCTACTGGACAGCAAACGTTTTCAGCGTACACTTGAATGTCAAAAGTATCGGCGGCGCTATTCAAAAAGTTTTTTCGCCGCCGTGGGGTAAACTCGCTTTTCGCAGTTAAGGGAGATATTTTAATTTTCGAGTATACTCGCTTTTCGCAGTCAAAGGGTTAAGGGTAACGCATAGTATCAAGAGACGTATATCTTGATGCGACACATGGCAATCTTCACCCCGAATAGCTTTTTTGTTTCGAGGTTGAAGAGTGGCGAAACTGAAGGGGAGCCGTTATCAAGGTTACCCTTCCTCCTGTACTATTGCGAGTATCCAAGATGGCGCTCATTCCTACTTCTGTAGCGATTTCACACGGTGGTTTTCCCTGTTTATCTAACGTTTTTTATCGTTATTGAGGGGAATTACAATGCAATCTCCAGCTTCTTCTGCCTCTGGAAAGTTGAGTATTTATTCTTTACAGTGTATAATTTTTAGCTACTACTTCACAGTGAAATTAGTGTAATTTAGTGTGTTATGGAGCTTGGCCGGTCACCGGAGATGCCATGGGCGCTGTCGTTCGATATGCATGCGTTATTTAGTAAGCTGAATGACATTCCCGGTTGTAATGGCATTAATAAATTATGAAAGCTATTTAGGCACAATTATACTAGTGTAATGACAGAAATGCTTCATTTAACTGAATGGTAATTCCATTTACGATTATTAAACTTAATAAACGAATTGGTTTTCATCTCATCAAAATGTTATGTTAGCCACACGTAGTTGAGATGTTGTAGGATCGAGTGTGCATACGCAGAGGTGTAGAGAGGCGTAACAAAGGAGTAGTTGTGTCTGTGGTCGAGAGTTTGTGATTGAGTGCCAAGGTAAACAGAGGCGTAGTTGTGTGAGCCTCGGGCGTAGCTGTGCTAGGTAAGCTCAAAGCGCACTCTTTGAGCCGACAGCGACCAGTGTAGAGGGGAAACGGTGTTGCTCCCCCTTATCATTATGTGAAATTCCTACTTTCTCCCTTGTAAAAGGTATGCACTTGTTTTAGTTATAATTGGTGTTTTTGGGCTCAGGCCATATCATCCTGATGGAAGGTTCCTTTAGTAGCTTCCTAAGGGTATATATGACTGCAGTGGATATTCCCAGAGAATTAAACTAAAGGTTTCCAGAATTCTAACTTCTGGCACAAGTATCCTTAAGGTTGTCCTTTAGGATATCGCACAATAACAAGGGGCGTATTCTTGACACGCCACATAGCTATCTGCACCCCACATAGCGTTTATGCTTTGACGGGAAATTTGGTGGCAAGATATGGGAGGAGCCGTTATAAAGTTCTCCTCCTCCATTACTGTTATTGGTACTCGGATGACGTCATAAGCGACGCCATCTTGGCTGACATCATCACCCCCCGAGAACTCCATTCCTTTTGGCGTCAAGGCCAGCCCCCATGATACAGTAAGATCGGGAGGGAGCCTGCAAAGGCCTAATAGAGAATAAGGGCGGGTCCATCAGGACGACATGGCTATCTCACCCAAAAATAGATTTTTTGCTTTGCTCAAAATCCGTTTTTTGCATGATAAATTAAACTCACCCACCATCAAGAAGTACCTACCGGTCCCAGAGCAAGGTAATAGGTAAGGTAAGTATAACGTGTTGGAACAAATTACCTCAGTCTAGATGAGTTTGTTTAAGTGGAGGAACAATAGAATTTCATTGTTCAGTCATTTTTTACAGAATAGAGGGATAGTAAAACTCTCAAACAGTATTTCATTACGATGCACAAAAACAGCAAATCCGTTTATTGGGCATAAATAAGAATTAGCATACATAAAAGTAATAAATGTAAATTGTAATGGAATGTAAATTAGTTACATAGACTTGGGACATTAATAGAAATAGTTGTGGTATCTGAAAAGGAAAACTTGCCATCACACATGTTAATTCCATAGGAATTATAATGTCTTTCTAGAGTGTCTTATATACACTTCATGTTCGAAACACATGGCACAAGTGTTTAGTCTATGTGACTTCACCTTAGTATATTTAGAACAGTCCGCAGTGTCACTCGGTGACACTATTTTCACTATGTTGCGCACTAGGGTCAACATAGACACTCTTAGAGTTAGAGTCCCATATAACTCACTGTTCATCGCAGCACTAAGCAGCAGGTTTTAACACACTACCTGCAGCTACCACTAAGTGTTTGATTTCTTGCACCTGCTTCGCGTAGTGTTTAAAGAACACTCTCGATGACTTCCATCCCGTGAATGAGCGAAGTCTCTCGAAGTCCATCGACTGGAAGAAATGCAGAGAAGAGGCGACTTTCCTGGGATCGTGACCTGCGGGTGTACTGTCAGGATCTGCTCTGCAAATGAAGTAGGTGATCTTCGCCCTTAGTTGTTTAAGTGACAAGTCAGAACCCGATGTTTCCCCTTTAAAGAGCTGTCCTCCACCGAAGTCCGAAGTTCTTCGAAGATAGACCTTAAGGCTCTCCACTGGGGACAGGGAGACATCTTCCTTCAGAGGGCAGATTCTCCAGGGACCCCACCTCTTGGTGGGTAGCTCGTTCTTGGCGAGAAATGTTGGGTCAGGAAAGAGGGTGAGTTCGCCTGTTCCTGCGAACTGGATCTGGCCTTCTTCCCTTGATAATACCACAATTTCACTAACTCTATCCCCCGAGGATAGAGCAAACAAGAAAATAACTTTCAGAGGGCAAGTTTCGTTGTCCAAACCTGAGGCAAAATGTAGTACCTTGTCAAGACACCAGGAGATGGGTCTCGGAGGAGCTGCGGGTCTGAATCTAGCACATGCCTTCGGCAACTTGTTGAAGATTTCAATAGACAGGTCTATTAGAAGGCATATATGTAAGGGTCTTGTCAGGCCGATTTGCAAGTGGAAATCGTGTTGGCTGCCAAGCCTTGTCCATGAAGGTGAATGAAGAAGGATAAACAAAAATCTATTGATATTTCCTTAGGATTTCTTGCCTTGAAAAAGGCCACCCATTTCTTCCAAGATGACTCATATTGCCTTCTGGTAGATTTTGTTTTATACTCCTCTAAGAAGTCTAAGCTTTCCTTTGAGATCCTAAACCTCTTCTTGACGGCTAGGGAGAGAAAATCATGAGATGAAGGTGTCGGGTTTTCTGTGATGAAGCGAAGACAGTCGATTTCTGAACTTGATGGGATAGAACTGGGTCCGGCAGGGGAATTAGCGGATTGTAATTCCAGGATCAATGGGAACCAGTTGCCCCGGGGCCACTTGGGAGCCACTAGGGCCGCTACTCCTTGGAAGGATCTCAGCTTGGTGAGGACTTTTAGCAGAAGGTTGGGTGGAGGGAACAGGTAAATCTTGGTCCATCTGTTCCAATCTAGGCACATGGCGTCCAACGCTTCCGCTCGGGGGTCCTCATGTGGGGCCACGTAGCGAGGAAGTTTCTTGTTGTCACTCGTTGCGAAGAGGTCGATCTGCAGTTCCGGGACTTCTTGGGAGATGAAGGAGAATGAGACGGCGTCTAGGGACCATTCTGACTCTATCGGGGCTGTCCTGGATAGAGCATACGCCGTCACGTTGCGGAATCCTTGTAGGTGAACTGCTGAGAGGTGCCATCTTTTCTCCTACGCCAGGCGGAAGATGGGCATCAACACTTGGTTGAGTTGGGGCGATCTTGAGCCCTGACGATTGAGACAATTGACCACTACGTCGCTGTCCAGGGTCAGTCGGATGTGGACTGAGGGACGTGGGGACAGCCTCTTCAGGGTGAGAAGGACTGCCATGGCCTGCAAGATGTTGATGTGAAACGTCTTGAATAGGGGAGACCATGTTCCTTGAAATTGACGTTGATGGGAGTGACCCCCCAATCCTTCTAGCGATGCGTCCGTATGGATGACGACCGAGGGTGGAGGTAGTTGAAGAGGTACCGACCTTTTCAGATTCTTTGCCTCCGACCATGGCTTGAGGAGTGATAGTAGCCGAGTCGGCAGAGGTCTCTTGAGATCTCTTCTAGCGTTTGATGCGTATCTTCTCCAGACTCCCGAAGCATGTTTTAGCTATGCTCTTAGCACTGGGTCTGTCAGTGAAGCAAACTGGAGGGAGCCAAGCACCCGTTCCTGTTGTCATCTTGAAATCCGTTTGGATTTGAGAAGTCTCTTGACAGATCTTGCTATTTCCTTTCTCTTCTTCAGTGGAATGGAAAGATGGTGTGACTGGAGGTCCCAATGGATGCCTAGCCATTGGAACTTCTGAGCTGGAGAAAGTCAAGACTTTTTGGTGTTTATCTTGAAGCTCAAATGTTCCAAGAATTGGATCACCTTTCTGGAAGCTTGCAGGCATTCTTCTTCTGATGCTGCCCACACCAGCCAATCGTCCAGGTAAGCTATCACCTGGACGCCTTGTAGGTGTAGTTGTTGAATGATTGTCTCTGCGAGCTTCGTGAAAATCCTTGGGGCTATGTTTAACCCGAAGGGCATGGCTCTGAAGGCGTACTGTCTTCTTTGAATCCTGAATCCTAGGTAGGAGGAGGTCTGGCGATTCATTGGAATGTGCCAGTAGGTGTCCGCCATGTCTATCGAGACTGTATATGCCTTTTGAAGCAGTAGGGCTTTTATGTGCTGAAGAGTCAGCATTTTGAACTTATCGTTCACGATGAACTTGTTGAGAGGGGATAAGTCCAGAATGACTCTGAGTTTGTCGGACTCCTTCTTGGGAACACAGAATAGTCTTCCTTGGAACCTGATGGACTTTGCCCTCTTGATCACCTTCTTGTTCAAGAGTTCTTAAACGTATTCTTCCAGAACGGGGGTGGAGTGTTGGAAGAATCGGTGGAAAACTGGTGGTGGTGTTTCCCAGCTCCAGCCTAGTCCGTTCCTGATGATGCTGTGAGCCCAGGGATCAAAGGTCCAACAATCCTGGAAGAGGCGGAGTCTTCCTCCCACCGGAAGCATCTCATTGCTTCTGGTTGCAGGAGGGTTTACCTCCTCGACCGCCTGCTTCCTTGCCTCCTCTCCCTCTGGAGGGATGTCTAGAGGAGTCTCTGCCGATGCCTCCACCTCTAAGACGAAATGTAGTCGACTGCCTCTCGTAGGCGGGCGTGAAGGCTGGTGACTGAGTCACCACCGGCTGGGGTACCAGTTGGAAGGTTTGTTGGGCCTGAGCCACCAACTGGGGAGTAGCTGTTGCAGGAAGCTGGTGTTTAGCCTGACGAGGCTGTGGTCTCGGCTTCTTGAACTTCTTCGGTTGGGGGCCCTCATCCGGAGAAGATTTCCTCTTTGCTGACATGCCCCACTTTTGGAGAAGGTCCCTGTTCTCCGTGGCAGCCTTGTCAACAATCTCTTTTACCAAGTCATTGGGAAGAGATCTTTCCCCAAAATGTTGGAGGAAATCAGCTTCCTTGATTCGTGTTTTACTGCGGCAGACGCAAACACGAACTCTCTGCAGGCCCTCCGTGCCATGACGAAGCTATAGAAGTCTTTCGTCAGAGTAGCTAGGTGGGTCTTGGCTAAGACCATATAGACGCCTGGGGTCCTGTGTTCCCCAGCCATCGTCTCCATAATCACCTGGAGGGAAAGGGAGGCAGCCAGCCTCTCTTTCGTGTCCTATTTCCAACGAAGAAGATACTCGAAGAGCTTGGGGAGGTTCTCACTGAACTGTCGCCCAGCGATGTCGGCCTCCAACTTTCCCACGGAGAAAGTTAACTGGATGTCCTTCCAGTTTTTGTCGTCGGGGGGTAGGGCAAGGGAGAGGGGCCTACATTCCTCCAATGTAGGGCAGGGTTTCCCTTTCTCCACCGCCTTTAGTACAGCTAGAAGAGACTTCTCCGCGAAGGGGAAGACCATGGTGTTTGGAGCAAGAAAGGACGAGTGTTTCTTGCTAAGGGCCAGCACCTTCGAGTTGGTGTAGCCCTTGTCCTTCAAACAGCCGGTTAGCAGTGATGAAGCCTTAGCGTGGTCAAAGACAATGACCTCCTTCTGCTCAGTTTCTTCCTTGTAAACAGGTTCTGATTTGAGGCGGATGTAGCAGTCTGGGTATGCCTCAAAGCTAGGCCAGAATTCCACCTCTTCTAGGGGGATGGCACCTAGCTTGTAATTGACGAAAATCCTGCCGCTAGTGATAGGCATGTGCTCGGCATGCCTCCATGGGTTAGTCACGGAGCAGGTAGGAAGGTCCTTCACGTTCATCCTCCTCTGAGGCTCACGTTGCTTCGTCAAGCGGAAGATTTCTTTTCTGAAATCCTCATCCCTCTTGCGGAACCTCTCCTCGATGATCGCCATCATGGCCTGAAAATTGTCCATGGAGTCGTCCACTCCTGTGGGCATAGGAGTGGACGATGTAGAGGGGACTGGTTCTGAGATGACTACGGAAGCGACGAAGGGTGCGGCGGCGCCTTCTTCTTCGGAGTCAGGAACCGTTTTAGGTTCCTCTTCTTGACCCTCGGCCATCAGGGTCCTCTCGGTGATATCCGACACCTCTGACATCCTGTTATCGTTGTCGAGATGGATGTACTGAAGTGCGTCCGAAACATCTGGGTCGACCGTCAGTTGGACGCAAGGGATCTCAGGTTTGGGGATGACAGCATTCGCAGATGCCTTATGAAAGAGCATAGCTCTCATCTTCTCGCTGGGAAGATAGGGCCCCGTGGCGTTCTTTTGGAAACCACGTACCCACTTGAGCAGTTTCTCACGAGCGATGTCCCTTGACTCCGCAGACGGTGGAGCCTTGAACGCCTCATGGAGCAGGTCTTTGCAAGTAGTGCAAACCTGCGGGTCCCAGTACCTAAGAGATCCTGAGTATGCGGGAGTCTATAATGATAGAATTAAAATAATACTAGATTAATCTTAATGTAATCCTAATTATAATATAAGATTCCTTTCCAAGTGTAAGCTTACTATAGGTAAGCTGGAAATGAAGCAGGAAAGACACATACTTGTGAATCCCGCCCAGCCTATTGCCGTGACCATTCTCCATTACTAACTCTAGGGCTTCCGTTCAGGTAAGACCTAAGGGGAAGCTATCCCGTAGGGAGGGAGTAGCGTAACTAGCACTTCCTCCGAGGTGTTAGTAGCGGTGAAAGGGAGAGAGCTGAGGATCATTCAGCATTGGGAAAAGGGGAAAATAATTATCCCCAATTCAAGTAGGTCCCAGCAAAGGACTGCGCATGGATGCACAGGGTATGCTAGAAAATTATCTATTGCATAACTATACACCATAGTTTTCTGTCTAGGGTATGTACTATACCACAGATGCACTGGCTACCATATACAGCTATACAACAGACACTGCTGGCGCAATGCTGGCAGGGTTAGTGAAAGAGGGCAGTCCACTGTCGTAATAAGAAATAGGTAGAGCCGGCAGTTTGCCGGCGCATCGGAGGCACTCCGGACGCCGCCGGGCCGCCGGTTGAGGGTAACCCATTCCAGCCAGCAGTCTATGTGGAGGGGAAAGGGAGACAACCTCAAGTATTGTTGGCAGACCCCCGACATGTCGGCAACTGCCAGCGGCCGGCAGGCAACCGGCTGTAGGTACCCCTACCCTGTCATCGATCCATGTGACAGGGAGGAGACCTAGGCTACACTGTCGGCTGTTGCCGGCAGAGTTGTGCGACAGTGGACAGGCACTTGATTGAGAGAGAGAAAGCAAAGAAGGAAGGAGAGGGAAGGGCGGCAGCTCACTACCCTAACCTCGCCTTCCTCGAGAAGGAGGGTTCAAATGGAAGGAAGAACATTTTATGATCAGGCTTCCATCCACCCGCAGCTCAGTCGGCGGTCGGTTAGGGTTGTGGGTGGCGATCCAAGGGACGACTGAAGAACACTCTAAGATATCAGGGAGGTCTCCCGCCAGCAGACAGACTTGCCGTTATGCTATCCCATAGCTGAACTATGTGAGGGAAGCTAAACCGCTTGGCCAAGCAGGCGAAAAGACCGGGTCGACCCCACAACCCCCCGGCACTCGGTGAGTTGTAGGACGTTGGACAGGGGTGTGATGGCTAGGCCATCACCAAAGGACAGAGGGGGAGGGGAAAGGGTCCTGTGAAGGGGTGTGGGGGTTGGTGTAAGCCTTCCCCAACACCCTAAAAGGGGGATTCTGTTTCGGTACCGACACCACCCTAGGTATAGGAAGAGTACATTCTCCAGCCTAGGGTGGGTTAGTACAGTAAGAGAACGGCATTGACGTGCCGTCCCAAACTATAAAGAAACAGAATCCTTGAGCCTGCCTACCCTAGGCTAAGGAAAGCATATCTCCCAGCCCAGAGTAGGCAGGCGCAGGACAAGTCGCTTGGCCACAGGGAGGAAGGGTCGTAACCCTTCCAGGTGTGTCCTAGGGTGAAGGGCAGAGCCCCCCCCCCCCCCGCCTTTTTGCCATCCAGTGGGGACCAAAAGGAGAGTTCACTCACCTAATGGGGTAGCTGGGGGCAAACAACTGGTACTTTGAGGTTCTGACCCCAACTCAAACCTCATGTACTATGGCTCTGGGCAGGGAAAGAAAATCCTAGCCTAACCTCACCCGAATCATGATTCAAGGAAAGATGGGCTAGGATGTAGCTTCAGAGGGAGGAGAGATTACCTTATGAGTAAAGGTAACCGGGGAGGTGTGAAAGTACACAAAAGCCCCTAAGCCGTTAGGTTAGGGGCAGAGGAATCGACTACCAAGATCATCAAAACCCCTTGTATACTCTCTAGAAAGAGGAAAAACCCATGTGCAATCACTGAATCTTATATGTATAATTGCCTAATATCTTCATTTAAAATATCAACACCAGGAACACTTATTATATCATGCATGAAAGTAAACTAAAACGCCTAGGCTAGCATGCCTAGGCGACTGGGCTAGCATCTCTAGCGTCGTAAAATCGGCTACGTACACTCGCCGAAATTAAAGAATACTATCGGCATAATATAACTAATTCCTAGCAATGAAGACTAAATAACTAATACTGATAATTAGTTAAGAAACTGGGACAGTTGTTCTGGCTAACTAAATAAAGTATGCGATGCGAACAACAACGTCAGGGACGCCTACGGTTAGGCAATAGCTCTGCCACAAAACACAGTATTTTAAGATAAAATAGCGTTACTTTACGGCCAGGGCTAAATTATACAGTATAAGAATAAGGTACTCAACTTTCCAGAGACAGAAGAAGCTGAAGATTGCGACATGCTGACAGTAAATAGCGAAACAACTGGGAAAAAAACCTGGTCAAAGACGCTACTACGAAAGGAATGGAGTTCGCGGGCGGTGATGACGTCAGCCAAGATGGCGGCCAAGATGGCGGCCAAGATGGCGCCGCTTATGACGTCCGAGTACCAATAACAGTAACGTAGGAGGAGAACTTTGTAACGGCTACTCCCATATCTTGCCATCAACTTCCCCCTCGAAGCGTAAACACTATGGGGGGTGCAGATAGCTATGTGGCGTGTCAAGAATACGTCCCCTGTTATTATACGATATCCTAAAGGGAACCTTAAGGGTACTTGCGCCAGAAATTAGAATTCTGGAAACCTTTAGTTTAATTCTCTGGGAATATCCACTGTAGTCTTATATACCCTAAGGAATCTACTAAAGGAACCTTCCATCAGGACGACATGGCCTGAGCCCAAAAAATGGATTTTGAGCGAAGCGAAGACAGATCGTAAGGTTAAATATTTGTGTAGGAACAATATTATAGGTGAGTGAGTGTATATTAGACAGTAGGTATATTAAATATAAATAACCATAGAAATAGGGGCAAAAAAAACTATAACAGCAATTTATTTTCATATGAAAGATAGGAGCGAAATAAGACGCGTATTGTAATTGAAATAATTATCTTATTTTAAAATTTGCATGGAATTATAGAAATTTATTTACAATAATAATATCAGATAACAGACATAGATTTCCATTAAAGACGGTGATGTGGAATCTGAAAGGGAAAATATTTTGCCTTTAAACACAAGTTCCCGGGGGAACGCCAGTCTTTAAAATCACTATACACTTCATGTCCAAGAACATGTGGCACACGTGTAAGAATCTATGTCACTTCACCTTGATGAAGAACAGTCTATTAGTGACACTAAGTGTCCCTTGAAATCACTATGTATCACACTAGGGTCAACACAGGCACCCGTTTGAGTTAAAGTCCCGAAAAAACTCACTGTTTTACCCAGCACTAAACAGCCGGTCTCATCACACTAGTGAAGGATCGGAGGCTTTCAAAATCCATTCTTTGGAAAAAGTTCAAGGAAGAGACGACTTTCCTAGGATCATGACCTGCGGGTGTACTGTCAGGATCCGCTCTGCGAATAAAGTAGGTGATTTTCGCTCTTAGTTGTTTTAGTGACAGGTCACTACCAGAAGTTTCTCCTTTGAAGAGTTGTCCTCCGCCAAAGTCTGAAGTTCTTTGAAGATAGATCTTAAGGCTCTCCACTGGGCATAGAGAGACATCTTCCTTCAGGGGGCAGATTCTCCAAGGGCCCCATCTTTTGGTGGGAAGTTCGTTTTTAGCGAGAAACATGGGGTCGGGGAAGAGGGTAAGTTCCCCCATGTCGGCGAACTGTATCTGGCCCTCTTCTCTAGATAATGCCACTATTTCACTGAATCGGGCTCCGAGGCGAGAGCAAAAGGGAAGATCACTTTTTGAGTCAAGTCTTTCAGAGGGCAAGATTCGTTGTCCAGGTTAGAGGCAAAATGAAGCACCTTATCCAGGGACCAGGTGATGGGTCTTGGTGGAGGTGCTGGACGGAGTCTAGCGCACACCTTCGGGAGTTTATTGAAGATTTCGTTGGATAAATCTATTTGGAAGGCGTACAGAAGTGGTCTAGTCAAGGCCGATTTGCAGGTGGAAATCGTATTGGCTGCTAAGCCTTGTCCATGAAGGTGAATAAAGAAGGACATGCAAAAATCTATAGAGATTTCCGTAGGGTTTTTTGCCTTGACGAAGGATACCCACTTCTTCTAGGATGATTCATATTGCCTTCTGGTAGACTTTGTTTTGTATTCCTCTAGGAAGTCTAAACTTTTCTTCGAGATCCCAAACCTTTTCTTCACAGCTAGGGAGAGAAAATCATGAGATGAAGGTCTTTGACTTTCTTTGATGAAGCGAAGACAGTTGACTTATACACCTGTTGGGAGAGAACTGGGCCCAGCAGGGGGATCAGCTTGGGCTGTAGCTCCAGGACTAGGGGAAACCAGTTGCTCCGAGGCCACTTGGGAGCCACTAGGGCTGCTGTCCCTTTGAAGGTTCTCAGTTTGGAGAGGACTTTCAGCAGAAGGTTGGGTGGAGGGAACAGTAAATCTTGGACCATCTGTTCCAGTCCAGGGACATGGCGTCCACTGCTTCCGCTTTGGTGTCCTCGTAAGAGGCCCCATATCAAGGAAGTTGCTAGGTGTCGCTCGTCGCGAAGAGATCGATCTGTAGTTCCAGGACTTGACGAGAGATGAAGGAGAATGATCTTGCGTCTAGGGACCATTCCTACTCTATGGGGCTTGTCTTTGATAGAGCGTCCGCCGTCCCGTTGCGGAATCCTTGTAGGTGAACTGCAGATAAGTGCCACTTCTTCCTGTCTGCCAGGCGGAAGATGGGTAATAGCACCTGGTTTATGTGGGGCGATCTCGAGCCCTGACGGTTAAGACATCTGACTACTACCGAGCTGTCCAGAGTTAGATAGATGTATATCGAGGGATGCGGGGATAATCTCTTCAAGGCGAGAAGAACCGCCATGGCCTCCAAGATGTTGATGTGAAACGCCTTGAATAGGGGAGACCATGTTCCTTGAACCTGTCGTTGATGGGAGTGACCCCCCCCCCCCCAACCCTCCAGAGAGGTGTCCGTGTGGATGTTGATCGATGGAGGCAGAGGTTGAAGAGGGATGGATCTTTTCAAGTTCCTTGCTTCTGACCACAGTCTTAGAAGGGAGCGAAGCCTGTTCGGTAGGGGTCTCTTGAGATCTCTTCGAGCGATGGATGTGTTTCGTCTCCAGACTCCTGGGGCATCCTTTAGCTGTGTTCGTAGCACTGGGTTTGTCACTGAGGCAAACTGTAGGGAGCCGAGTACTTGCTCCTGCTGTCGTCTTGATATCCATTTGGACTTGAGAAGTCTTTTGACAGACCCGGCTATTTCTTTCCTTTTCTTCAGTGGGATGGAAAGGCGGTGTGCCTGAAGATTCCAATGGATTCCTAACCATTGGAACTTCTGAGCTGGAGCGAGGCGAGACTTCTTGGTGTTTATTTCGAAACCCAGATGTTCCAGGAACTGGGTCACTTTGCTGCAAGCTCTCAAACATTCTTCTGGCGATGTCGACCAGACCAGCCAGTCGTCGAGGTAGGCCATCACTTGGACGCCCTGAAGGCGTAGCTGGTGGACGATTGTGTCTGCTAGCTTGGTGAAGATTCTCGGAGCCACGTTGAGCTGGAAGGGCATGGCTCTGAAGGTGTAGCTTCTTCTTTGGAGCCGGAATCCTAGGTAGGAGGAAGCGTGGTGGTTCATTGGGATGTGCCAGTAGGCGTCCGCCAGGTCTATTGAGACCGTGTATGCCTTGTGAGGCAGTAGGGCTCTTATTTGTTGAAGAGTCAGCATCTTGAATTTGTTGTTCCCAATGAACTTGTTGAGGGGGGGACAAGCCGAGAATGACTCTGAGCTTGTCTAATTCCGTATTGGGAACACAAAATAGTCTTCCTTGGAACATGGTGGACTTTACCCTCTTGATCACCTTCTTGTTCAAGAGTTCTAGGACATATTCTTCCAAGATGGGGGTTGATGGCTGGAAGAATTGGTTTAAGGCTGGAAGTGGTTGCGTCCAGCTCCAACCTCGTCCCTTCTTGATGATGCTGTGTGCCCAAGGATCGAAGGTCCAACGATCCTGAAAATGGCGGAGTCTTCTTCCCACCGGAAGCACTTAAATTGCTTTTGGTTTCCCAAGGGTTTGCCACCTCGGCCGCTAGCTCCCCTTCCTCCTCTGCCCCTGGAGGGGCGGCGAGAGGAGTCTCTGCCGGAGCCTCTACCTTTGGGACGAAAGGTAGTGGATGGTCGTTCACAGGCAGGGGTGAAGACCAGTGATTGGGACACCACTGGCTGGGGGACCAACTGAAAGGTCTGTTGTGGTTGTGCAACCACTTGGGGAGTAGCGGGAACTGGAAACTGGCGTTTCGGTTGACGCTGCTGGGGTCTTGGCTTGGAAGATTTCCTCTTAGGCTGAGGGCCTTCTTCCTGAGAGGATTTCCTTTTGCGGGACATGCCCCACTTATTGAGAAGGTTCCGGTTCTTAGAAGCGGCTTTGTCCACGATCTCTTTCACCAGAGCTGTTGGGAAGAGATGTTTGCCCCAGATGTTGGAGGAGATTAGCTTCCGGGGTTCGTGTTTTACTGCCGCGTTGGCAAACACGAATTCTCTGCAGGCTCTCCGGACCTTGATGAAGCTATACAAGTCCTTCATGACAGTCACTAGGTGGGTCTTGGCGAGAACCATATACAAGTCGGGGACCCTAACGTCCCCGGCCATGACTTCGAGCTGAATTTGATGAGACAGGGAGGCAGCTAGCCTCTCCTTGGTCTCCTGCTCTCGACGAAGAAGGTGGTTGTTCAGCTTCGGAAGATCTTCATTGAACTGACGGCCAGCCGCGTCAGGTAAACTGGATATCTTTCCAGAATCTGTTGTCAAGGGGAAGGGTGAGGAGAGAAGCCTACACTCCTCCAGGGTAGGGCAGGGCTTTCCTTCCTCCACCGCCTTCATGACCGCATGAAAGGCCTTTTCTACGAAGGGAAAGGTCGCAGTAGAGGGAGCAAGAAAGGACGGGTGTTTCTTGCTCAATGCCGGCATCTTAGAGTTGGTAAAACCTCGGCTCTTAAGACATTCTGCCAGCATGGCTTGGGCTTTTGAGTGATCGAACACGATCACTTCTTTGGGTTCGGTCTCCTCCTTGGAGGCCGGTTCGGACCTGAGCTGGACGTAACAGTCCGGGTAAGCCTCAAAGCTGGGGAAGAATTCCACTTCTTCCAAGAGGATGGACCCAAGCCTATCATTAATGAAAATCTTGCCAGTTGTAATTGGCATATGCTCGGCGTACTTCCAAGGGTTAGACTCCGAGCAGGGGGGAAGATCCTTAACCGAGATCTTCTTCGGTTGTTTCAAACCCACAAGATGAACTTTGAGCTCCTCTTGGTTCTTACGGAGCTTTTCGTCTATCAGTGCCACCAATACCCGGATGGCATCTTTGGTGGCGGGCAGCAGGGGTTGCGAGGCGGCGCAGGTAGAGGGGCTTGGCTCCTCGACCACGACAGGGGCTACTGGAGGTGTTTGTGCGACCTCGCCCTCTGAATCAGGGAACTCCACCTGATCCTCTTCTTCCTCCAGATCCTCACCCATGAGGGTCCTCTCGGTGTTGTCGGAGACTTCTGACATCTTCTCCACCTCGTTCAGATGACACTTTCGGAGTGTAGCCGAAATGTCGGGTTCAACCACTAATTGGACGCAGGGAATCTGATCCTGGGGAATCAGAGTCCGATAGAGCTTTTGGGAAAAGCAAGGCCCTCATCTTCTCATTGGGGAGATAAGGCCCGGTGGCGTTCTTCTGGAAACCGCGCACCCACTTGCTCAGTTTCTCTCGAGCGTTGTCCCTGGCCTCCGCGGACGGAGGGTTATCGAACGACTCATCAAGAAGGCCTTTGCAGGTTGAACAGGGCTGCGGATCCCAGTACTTGAGATTACCCTTTTTCGCTGCACAGGGGCCTTATGCCCATAGAAGTCCGGGCGGCGAACTCCGCAGAAGGAGCTCTTATACTCCACGTTCTCCTCCTGTAAAAGAAAGAGATCATGAGTACATGGAAGACAGTTATGGCTTACATTACTCCTAAGATTAAGATTCACTTATATCTGTAGAATTAGTTTTATGTGAGCTCAGGATAGGTGAGCTAGAAAGGAAGCAGAAAGACACATACTTGTGAGTCCCGTCCAGCCGGTTACCGTGACCATTTCTGCAGTCAATTCCTTAGGACCTGAGGTTCTGAAGGAGGGAATAGTATCCTTATGGATGAGCCAAGCTTAGGCTTCCTTATAAAGGAATTGTCTACAGAGTGGAGAGGATCTGAAATCATTCAGAACCTAGGGAGAAAAGGGGGAAAATAGGATAAACCCCCTTTTATTTGGGTAAGTCCCGGAAGCTCTAGAATTAGTAGTGGAGAAGGGTCGCGGCAATTGGCTGGGCAGGATTCACAAGTATGTGTCTTTCCTATTTCATTTCCTGCTTACCTATCCTAAGCTTACACTTGGAAAGGAATCTTATATTATAATTAAGATTACATTAGGACTAATCTAAAATTATTCTAAGTCTAACATATAGATTCCCACATACTCATGAACCCTTTTTCTCTTTACAGGAGGAGTACATCCGGTGTGAGAGCGCCTTTTGCAGCGTTCGGCGCTGTGATTTCTACAGCCACCTGGCCTGCCGAACCCATGCCAGCTGCTCTGTCACCCAGGGATCTCTGAGGTACTGGGACCCGCAGGTATGCACGGCATGCAAGGACCTGCTCAACGAGGCGTTCGAGGATCCCAAGTCTGCGGAGTCAAGGGACATCGCTCGAGAGAAACTGCGCAAGTGGGTGCGTGGTTTCCAAAAGAGCGCCACGGGGCCTTACCTTCCCAGCGTGAAGATGAGAGCTATGCTCTTCCCTAAAGAATCTGCGGATGCTGTCATCCCTAAACCTGAGATCCCATGCGTCCAGCTGACGGTCGACCCAGACGTTTCAGACGCACTTCAAGACATCCATCTCGACGATGACAGGGTGTCAGAGGTGTCGGACAACACCGAGAGGACCCTTATGGGCGAGGGTCAAGAAAAGGAACCTATGACGGCTCCTGACTCTGAAGAAGAGGATGCCGCTGCGCCCTCCGTAGCCTCCGTAGCCATCTCAGAACCAATACCGTCTACATCTTCGACTCCTATGCCCACAAGAACGAACGATCCCATGGACAACTTTCAGGCCATGATGGCGATCCTCGAGGAGAGGTTCCGCAAGAAGTGAGGATTTCAAGAAAGAAATCCTTCGATTGATGAAGCACCACGAGCCTCAGAGGAGTCTGAATGTCAAGGACCTTCCTACCTGCTCCGTGACCAACCCGTGGAGGCATGGTGAGTACATGCCCATCACCAGCGGTAGGATCATGATCAACGACAAGCTAGGCGCCGTCCCCCTTGAAGAAGTGGAATTCTGGCCTAGCTTTGAGGTGTACCAAGACTGCTTTATACACCTCAAATCAGAACCTGTTTCTAAGGAAGAAACTGAGCCAAAGGAGGTCATCGTGTTTGACCATGCAAAGGCTCAATCCCTGCTAGCGGGTTGCTTGAAGGACAGGAGCTACACCAACTCTAAGGTGCCGGCCCTTAGCAAGAAACACCCGTCCTTTCTTGCTCCAAGCACCATGGTCTTCTCCTTCGTGGAGAAGTCTCTCCTGGCAGTGCTTAAGGTGGTGGAGGAAGGGAAACCCTGCCCTACATTGGAAGAATGTAGGCCCCTCTCCCTCGCCTTACCCCCCGACGACAAGAACTGAAAGGACATTCAGTTAACTTTCTCCATGGGAAAGTTGGAGGCCGACATCGCTGGACGTCAGTTCAGTGAGAACCTCCCCAAGCTCTCAGAGTATCTCCTTCGTCGGGAGCAGGATACAAAAGAGAGGCTGGCTGCCTCTCTTTCCCTCCAAGTGATAATGGAGACAATGGCTGGGGAACATAAGACCCCAGGCATCTGCATGGTCTTAGCCAAGACCCACCTAGCGACCCTGACGAAGGACTTCTATAGCTTCGTCAGAGCACGGAGGGCCTGCAGAGAGTTCGTGTTTGCGTCAGCCGCTGTCAAACACGAACCAAGAAAGCTGATTTCCTCCAACATTTGGGGAAAAAATCTCTTCCCCAATGACTTGGTTAAGGAGATCGTTGACAAGGCCGCCACGGAGAACAGGAACCTTCTCCAAAAGTGGGGCATGTCATCGAAACGGAAATCTTCTCCGGATGAGGTCCCCCTACCGAAGAAGAAGTCCAAGAGACCAAGGTCACAGCCTCGTCAGGCTAAACATCAGCTTCCTGTGACCGCTGCTCCCCAGTTGGTGGCTCAGCCCCAACAAACCTTCCAACTGGTACCCCAGCTGGTGGTGACTCAGTCACCAGCCTTCACGCCTGCCTACGAGAGGCAGGCTACTACCTTTTGTCCCAGAGGTAGAGGCACCGGTAGAGACTCCTCTAGACATCCCTCCAGAGGGAGAGGAGGCAGGGGAACAGGCGGTCGAGGAGGTAAGCCCTCCGGGAACCAGAAGCAATGAGATGCTTCCGGTGGGAGGAAGACTCCGCCTCTTCCAGAATCGTTGGACCTTCGTTCCCTGGGCTCACAGCATCATCAAGAATGGACTAGGGAGAAGCTAGGAATCAACACCACCAGTTTTCCACCGATTCTTTCAACACTCCAACTCCGTGCTGGAAGAATACGTCCAAGAACTCCTGAACAAAAAGGTGATCAAGAGGGCAAAGTCCATCAGGTTCCAAGGAAGGCTATTCTGTGTTCCCAAGAAGGACTCTGACATTCTAGACTTTTCCCCTCGCAACAAGTTTATCGTGAACAACAAGTTCAAGACGCTGACCCTTCAGCATATACGAGCAATACTGCCTTAAAAGGCATACACAGTCTTGATAGACATGGCGGACGCCTACTGGCACATTCCAATGAATCGCCTTACCTCCTCCTACCTAGGATTCAGGCTTCATAGAAGACAGTACGTCTTTAGAGCCATGCCCTTCGGGCTAAACATAGCTCCAAGGATCTTCACGAAGCTCGCAGAGACAATCGTTCAACAACTACGCCTACAAGGCGTCCAGGTGATGGCCTACCTGGAAGATTGGCTGGTGTGAGCAGCATCAGAAGAGGAATGCCTGCCAGCTTCCGAGAAGGTGATCTAATTCTTGGAACATCTAGGTTTCAAGATAAACACCAAAAAGTCTCGACTTTTTCCAGCTCAGAAGTTCCAATGGCTAGGTATCCATTGGGACTTCCAGTCACACCATCTTTCCATTCCGCTAAAGAAGAGAATAGAAATAGCGAGGTCTGTCAAGAGACTTCTAAAATCCAAACGGATTTCAAGACGACAACAGGAACGGGTGCTCGGCTCCCTCCAGTTCGCATCACTGACAGACCCAGTGCTAAGAGCATAGCTAAAAGATGCATCGGGAGTCTGGAGAAGATACGCATCAAACACTCGAAGAGATCTCAAGAGACCTCTACCGACTTGGCTACGATCACTGCTCAAGCCATGATCGGAGGCCAGGAAGCTCAAGAGGTCGGTACCTCTGCAACTACCTCCACCCGTAGTCGTCACCCATACGGACGCATACCTAGAAGGCCATGGCAGTATTTCTCACCTTGAAGAGGCTGTCGCCACGTCCCTCAGTCCACATCCGACTGACCTTGGACAGCGACGTAGAGGTCAAATGTTTCAATCATCAGGGCTCAAGATCACCTCAATTCAACCAAGTGTTGTTGCCCATCTTCTGTCTGGCGAAGAAGAAAAGATGGCACCTCTCAGCAGTTCACCTTCAAGGATTACGCAATGTGACGGCGGATGCTCTATCCAGGACAGCCTCGACAGAGTCAGAATGGTCCCTAGACGCCGACTCATTCTCCTTCATCTCCCAAGAAGTCCCGGAACTGCAGATCGACCTCTTCGCAATAAGCGACAACAAGAAACTTCCTCGCTACGTGGCCCCATACGAGGACCCTCGAGCGGATGCGATGGACGCCATGTCCCTGGATTGGAACAGATGGAACAAGATTTACCTGTTCCCTCCACCCAACCTTCTGCTAAAAGTCCTTAACAAGCTGAGATCCTTCCAAGGAGTAGCGGCCCTAGTGGCTCCCAAGTGGCCCCGGAGCAACTGGTTCCCATTGATCCTGGAATTACAACCCAAGCTAATTCCCCTGCCGGACCCAGTTCTGTCTCAACAAGTTCAGAAGTCGACTGTCTTCGCTTCATCACAGAAAACCCGACACCTTCATCTCATGATTTTCTCTCCCTAGCCGTCAAGAAGAGGTTTGGGATCTCGAAAGAAAGCTTAGACTTCTTAGAGGAATATAAAACAAAATCTACCAGAAGGCAATATGAGTCATCTTGGAAGAAATGGGTGGCCTTTGTCAAGGCGAGAAATCCTAAGGAAATATCGATGGATTTCTGCTTGTCCTTCTTCATTCACCTTCATGGACCAGGCTTATTGGCCACCACGATTTCCACATGCAAATCGGCACTGACAAGAACCTTACTATACACCTTCCAGATAAACCTGTTCAGCGAAATCTTCAACAAGTTGCCGAAGGCATGCGCTAGACTTAGGCCTGCAATCACTCCGAAACCCATCTCCTGGTCTCTCGACAAGTTGTTACATTTTTCTTCAGGTTTGGATAATGAGACTTACCCTCTGAAAGATTTGACTCAGAAAGTGATTTTCTTGTTTGCTCTAGCCTCGGGGGCTAGAATCAGTGAAATTGTGGCATTATCAAGGAAAGCAGGCCAGATCCAGTTCGCAGAAACAGGCGAACTCACCCTCTTTCCTGACCCAACGTTTCTCACCAAGAACGAGCTACCCACTAAGAGGTGGGGTCCCTGGAGAATCTGCCCTCTAAAGGAAGATATCTCCCTGTGTCCAGTGGAGAATCTAAAGGTCTATCTTTGAAGAACTTCAGACTTTGGAGGAGGACAGCTCTTTAAAGGAGAAACATCGGGTTCTGACTTGTCACTTAAACAACTAAGGGCGAAGATCACCTACTTCATTCGCAGAGCGGATCCTGACTGTCCACCCGCAGGTCATGATACCAGGAAAGTCGCCTCTTCCTTGGATTTCTTCCAATCGATGGACTTCGAGAGTCTTCTCTCGTTCACAGGATGGAAGTCATCGATAGTGTTCTTTAAACACTATGCAAAGCAGGTGCAAGAAGTTAAACACTTTGTGGTAGCTGCAGGTAGTGTGCTAAAACCTGCTGCTTAGTGCTGCGAAGAACAGTGAGTTATATGGGACTCTAACTCTAAGGGTGTCTGTGTTGATACTAGTGCGCAACACAGTGAAATTTGTGCCACCGTGGTGACGTTACGGACTGTTCTAATATACCAAGGTGAAGTCACATAGACTAAACACTTGTGCCACGTGTTTTCAAACATGAAGTGTATCTAAGACATTTTCAGAAAGACATTACAATTCCTACGGAATTGACATGTATGATGGCAAGTTTTTCCTTTTCAGATACCACAACCATTTCTGCTAATGTTCCAAGTCTATGTAACTTATTTACATTCTAATTACAAATTTACATTAATTTTTATGTATGCTATTCTCATTTATTGCTAATAAATGAATTTATTATTTTCGTGCGTCTTATTTCGCCCTAACATTGTAACAAAAATCTGTTTGAGAGTTTTACTATCCCTCTATTCTGTATAAGATAATTGAACAATAGATTTCTATCGTTCTTACGCTTAAACAAACTCATGTAGCCTAAGGTAATTTGTTCCAACACGTTATACTTACCTTACCTATTACCCTGCTCTGGGACCGGCAGGTACTTCTTGATGCTGGGTGAGTTCCATTTATCATGGAACTTCGAGACTTTCCACAAGTCCAATAGGACTCATCCCTGCTGGGGGGCAGGAAGCAGTAACAGAGTACATGCTCGACTGAAGCGACATATACCGGTAATGTTACAGGTCTCTTGGGTCATTAGACCAAAGGAGTATTGTTTAGAAGTTGAAGGCACTACTGACGGGAGAAATCCACGATATATTAATCCTCTGGTACACTTCCATCAGGAGGACATGGCCTGAGCCCTAAAAACGGATTTTGAGCGAAGCGAAAAATCTATTTTTGGGTGAGATGGCCATGACGTCCTGATGGAAGGTTCCTTTAGTAGCTTCCCAAGGGTATATATGACTACAGTGATATTCCCAGAGAATCAAACCAAAGGTTTCAAAGAATTCTAACTCCTGGCGCGAGTACCCTTAAGATTACTCTCAAGGGTATCGTATATAATCAGGGGACGTATCTTGACACGCCACATGGAAATCTGCACCCCGAATGGCCATAACGCTTCAAGGGGGATACGTGGCAGAATTAGAAGGGTAGCCGCAATAGAGGTTACCCTGGTTCCCCTACTACAATCGTATCACAACCGCGCCAACTCCCTCTGGCGGTCATTCCTTGTAGCGTTGAGCATGGTGCTACATATACACTAGTTCAGGGAGGGAAACCGTGAAGATCTTTTCATAGAAAAGAAGGGTGGGTCCATCAGGATGTCATGGCCATCTCACCCAAAAATACATTTTCGCTTCGCTCAAAATCCGTTTTTTTGGGCTCAAGCCATGACGTCCTGATGGAAGCATACTAGAGAATTAATGTATCTGTGGATTTTCATCAGTGCCTTAACCTTGGGACAATATTTCTACGGCCAAAAGGGCCAATTGAGACAAATGACGTTACCGTTATCCGTCATTATCACTAAGCATAACAATGTTAATGCTTCCTGGCCCCTGCAGGGAAGAGTCATTTTTAGACGTTAAAAAAGGGGCCTCAAGGTAGCATATATTGTATGAACAAACATAAGTATACACTGAGAATACAAACGGTCTCAAGGCTTGTATATATTGCAAAACCAATATCAGTGTCCTCATCCGTTGTTTGTAAGCATACAATGATATGAAAAATACTTACATGAGTAAGTCAAGGAACTCTGGCATCTTAAACATGCAATTGTTGGGCGAATTAGGACGCAACTGCATTTTAATGGACATTTATTCCTAATAAATGACTACATGCTAAATGAATGTAGCATGATAAGGAAATTATACAAGTGACATACACAGAAATTAATGTTCCCTTTTTTGAAAGGGGAAAATTGATGAGTGCCACTCTCACACTGAAGAAAGGCTCTTTTAACAAGACTTTTCTTTATAATGTCTGTACATGAAATAGTCTTACAACACTGTGTACTATGTACACGCGGCACTAGTGGTATCCGTATAATTTCACACCTGAGATTCTGAACAGATTTGGTGTTACCATGGCAACACTTATTCAAAGGGAGGTCAAACGAAAAATGCTGACCCCTTCTCCTTTTAATTAATAGTCCCAATCAATTTACTGTTCATCGCAGAGCAACACGACAGGGTCTAAAATAGCACCTGCCGCCACCATATAATGCTTCAATCCATAGACTTGCTTAGCATAGTGTCTGTAAGACACACCGGACAACCTCCGATCAGTAAATGAGCGAAGAGGCTGAAGTCCACACACTGAAAGGTTCAGTGATGAAGCAACTTTTCTCGGATCTTAATCTGCGGGAGTGCTGTCAGGATCCGCTCCGCGAATAAGGTAGGTGACCTTCGCCCTCAGTTATAGGGATAGTTTGATCCAAAGTTTTCTCCTGTAAAGAGCTGTTTCTCCTGAAGTCTGAAGTTCTATGAAGATAGACCTTAGACACTCTAGCAGTCCTAGAGAGACATCTTCCTTCAGAAGGCATATTCTCCAGGAACCCCACCTCTTAGTGAGTAGGTCGTCCTTAGTGAGAAAGGTTGGATCAGGAAAGAGATGCAGTTCTCCCACTTAATGTGGCCCTCATCCCAGATAGGGCCACTATTTCACTAACTCTAGCCCCAGAGGCTATAGCGAACCGAAAAATAACCTTTTAGGTTAGATCCTTGAGGGAACAATCCTCATTGTTCACAGGTGAGGCATAATGTAGGACCTTGTCCAAAGACCATGAGATGGGCTTTAGTGGCGCTGCAGGCCTAAGCCAGCACCTGTTTTCAATCGTCAGATCCACTTAAACGGCATATAGAAGAGGTCTAGTCAGGGTTGACTTGCACATGGATATTGGTCCATGGATCCAAAGATCCAATCAAGTGACCTCTCTCGCAAAGTCGGCCCTACCCTTGGTGCTTACTCAAGGGTTTATATGGGGACAAGGCCGAAGAACTAGGCTTCTCCTAGTATCCAAGGATACACTGCCTCCTTTCTCAAAGGCCATCGTGCTGTTGGCCGCCAGACCTTGAATATAGGGGTGGACAGAGAAGGACAGGCAAAAAATCATGAGATTGCTTTCGGTACCTATTGCTTTACAAAGCAGCTTACTTTTCCCAAGAAGACTCGTATTGTCTTCTAGTTGACTAGACTTGTATTCTTTAAGGAATTCTCTTTTGCCTTTTGAGATCCCAGTCTTTTTCCTAACCGTTAAGGGCAAGGAATTCATAAGATGAAGGGATCAGGTGTAAATCGAAGGCAGAAAACTTCTGAACCTCCTGGATAATCCTAGGTGCATAACTAGGACCAGCCTCAGCCTCAGTTCCTTCATTACAGGGAACGAGGTGTTCTTGGGCTACCTGGGAGCCAACAGAGCCCCTCTTCCTTGGAAGGGTCTCAACATGTAGAGGGCCTTCCGGAGGAAATTTGATGGGCTGTTACCTCCACTAGAGGATCCTCGTATGGGGCTATATTTCGAGATAGTATCTTGATAACGCTCGTGATGAAGAGAACGATCTGCAGCTCGGGGACTTGTTCCCATCTGGGAGGGAATGGGTCTGCGTCCGTGTACCATTCCAACTCTATTGGGTTGAACTCGAGAAGAGCACCCGCTGTCACCTTGCGGATCATTTATAAACGAGCTGCTGATAGGCGCCATTCCCTTAAGGAAGGGATGGCTAACATTCCCTAATGAAATGAGATGTCCCTTATCCTCAACAGTTTCGACGCCTCATTATCGCTTCGATGCCCCAGATCAGCCTGAGGAGGTCTAATCTATGTGGAGAGAGTTTCTCCAACCATTACAGGGCTAAAATGGACTACGGGCCTTTGGTCATTGTAGGGTAAGCGAAGAGGGAATGACCATCATTGGTCCTATTAGATCTCTTTGAGCGTTTGTTTCGTATCTTCTCCAGCCTCTTAACTCATCTTACAGCTGTGCACATAGCACTGGATCTGTCATTATCGTGAGCTGGAGAGAGTTCAAAACTCCTCCCTGTTAGTGTCATGGAATCCTGACTGATTACAATAGTCTCTTCACAGACCTTACGATCTCCTTTTACATCCCAAGGGAAAGGAGCGTTAGGGTGACCGCAGGTTTCCATGATTTTATAAAAACATTGAAGCCCCTGAGCTGGAGGGAATCGAGACTTCTTGAAGTTATTTTGCATCACCGATGTTCCGGGGCCGGATCATCTCCATGGATGCTCATAGACAGTTGTTTCGGGTGCTGCCCACCCCATCCTGTTGTCCAGGGCCATCGTTGCCTGAACTCTTTCTAGGCTTGGTTTCGCTTGACTGTGTTTGCTAATTCCGTGAAGATCCTAGGACTGAATCTAGTCCGACGAGAATCTTGTCTAGGATATATGTTATCTTCTGTAACTTGGATCCTAGGTAGGAGTGGAGGGGGTGACTGACTGGAAGTTGCCGATAGACATCTTTCAGGTCTGGCCAGACTGTCAACACCCCTTACTGAATAAGGTCCTTGTGTTCAGAAGGATTAACATTCTGAACTTGCTGTTTTATTGGAACTTGTTGAGTGGCGCCAAGTCCAGAATGACTCAGAGTTTTCTTGAGTCCTTCACGTGAACACTAAACAGCCTTCCTTGGAAATTGATGGACTCTACTTTCCTTACCGCTAGTATGCTCTAGAGCTCTAAGGTATACCCTTCCAGGGGATTTGGAATGTAGGAAGAGTTGAGGAAAGGATGGTGGAGGTATGTCCATTTCCATTCAAGTCTCATCTTGGTTAGGCCTTGGACCCAAGGATCGAAGGTCCAGCGATCCAGGAGGAACTTCCTTCCTACCAGAAGCATCTGTTTGCTTCGCATGATCAGAAGGTGTACATATCTGGCCGTCTGTGGAACAACGATCATTGTAATTGTGGGATGCTGTTTAACATCCCAAGGAGAACTAAGAAACCTTCCCGTCCTACTTTTAGGTCATACCTGACCGTTTGTCTATATCAGCTTCTCAGTGTTTCACTGTAATAGAAGATTCCTTTCTATAGTATAAAGCTTAGGATAAGTATGCTGGAAAAGAACAGGAGAGACACATATGTGTGAATCCTTCCAGCCAACTGCTGTGGCCCTCTTAATTATTGATGCTAGGGCATCCCCTTTTAAAAGGAGCCCGATGGAAGAATCTAGCCCATAAGGATAGAGTAGCGTAAGCAGCGCCTACATCCAGGCAAGAGATTGTGCTCAGAAGCACAGCGTACTGGAAAACCCTTCTATTGTATGGTTATGTACCAAAGATTTCTGTCTGTGATGTGGGGTATTGTATACACCTATACAACTGGCATATTACCGTCAAAGCTAGTACTTGGGGGTAAGTTAACTGGCACAGTACTTCAGTACCGATATGGCTAGCAGTTCTCCGGCATGTCAGTGACTTGTCGGCTGTCAGCGGGTCGCTGACAGAAGTCACACCATCCTAGCCAGTATTCAATGTGACTGGGTAGTGGTGAAAACTATACGCGTAGTCAGCAGCCCTCTGAACCATTGGCAACCCCTCTGGCTGTCGGCAGCCCGCCAGTTATCGGCGGGCTGGCGGCAGTCCGCCGGTTATCGGCGGGCTGCCGATTGAAGGCATACCAACTCAGCTATTGACTGGGTGGTGACCAAGGACACACACTGCCGGCTCTTGGCGGCGGAGTCAGATGTGACAGTGAATCAATGACTGCCGTCGTTGTTATCACTACAAGGTGTGGCCTGATTGTAATGTCTCTGCCTGGTGTTTGCCAGTCGGGGGTACGAGTCTTGCTCAGATTCATTAGTGCCGTTAGTATCTGCAACCTTACCATCCTTGTGAGGTAAGGTTAGGGGGTTTGGGGGAGCTTGAAGACCTAAAAACCTTTAAAAGAAACACTAAATTGCCAGTTATCGCAATGAACAAGTGAAATCTTTTGCGAGTTCGCAACTGAACCGCATTTTTGTGATAACTTCCGAAACCAAACCAACCATAGTTCGACAGCTTGAGACTGCCATCGTGTATGCACTGGCAGCGAGAGGGGGTGGGGGGGGGGGTACCCCCATCCTCACCTCCTCTCCTCGAACTGGAGTGGAGAAAGGAGAGATAGGGGACAGGATATTCTTTAGGAAGCTGTAAAATAGGTAGGTATGGTTTCGGAGAGATTTTAGAAATCTCACACCCAATGTGTAAATGTTAAGAGCTATATACCAGATTCAATTAACTTGGGTTTTTCGAGACCTTCGACATTAAGGCCCGGCCTACTTACAGGTCAGAGGGTCTCAGACGGGGTTGGGGATTTGGAAATAATATTGCTAGGGGCAGGAACCTGCATGTATTATGTCCGTGAAAATACTCACTCTTATAACTGCAAAAGACTGCGATGCATCATCTGGTGTCCCTCCTGTAAGGAAAAGAGAACAGAAATGAGTATTTAATTGATTATCACACTGATAAACAATTTGCAAAAATCATCTTTTGACAAAAATAGCTTAGGACAGAAAGCTATAAAGAGATAGCGGGAGACACATACCCGTGTATCCCCTGCGAGCCAATGCTGTTACCTCCCCTCAGTATTAAGATAAGGAAATTCCTCCAACTGGGGAATTCCCGGTAAAAAGGGGGGTCGAATGCCTAGGTGTAAGGAAGTGTACAAAGCACTGTCCCCCCTTATTCTTAACACTGTGAGGTAAGGATGACTGATTTCACAATCAGAGTATCGAGGGAATGCCATTCTTTCGATATAGGACCGGTACCAGCAGAAGCTCGCACAAGGGTACCCAAGATATGTTGATTAGAAAAGATAAAAGACATATATTTGTGTATCCCAACCAATCTATTTGCTGTGACCTTCCTTACAATATTAAATCAGGGAGTTTCCTGATCAGGGAAACTCAGGGATAAGGGCTCTACCCTTTAAGTGTTAGAGGTGTCACACCACCAGCCCTTTACGAAATTTAATATTGTAGGGTAAATGGAAACTGATTTCAAATCAGAATATTGACGAAATATTATTCTATCAATATAGAATTGGGTTCAGCAAATACCTGGGCAGGGATAACCAAGATATATTGGAAATAACTACTAGTATAATATATACGTTAGTTTTCCATCTGCCGTATATACAATACTGCAAATATACTGATTACCTGTATAATCATATACTGTAGTTCAGCCGGCATGTTGCCGGATTAGCTAGCTCTTGCCGGAGCATCTAGCATGCTAGATAGGAGAGAGAGAGAGAAAGCATAGAGTGAAGGCTATCTATTACTGTGTATGTATACAGTAATAAAGGATGTAAAAGTCTAATTTTACTGCCTTTCTACTAGTATAATATATACGTTAGTTTTCCATCTGCCGTATATACTATACTGCAAATATACTGACTACCTGTATAGACATAAACTGTAGTTCAGCCAGCAAGTTGCCGGATTAGCTACCTCTTGCCGGAGCATCTAGCATGCTAGTTAAGAGAGAGAGAGAAAGCATGGAGTGAAGGCTATCTATTACTGTGTATGTATACAGTAATAAAGGATGTAAAAGTCTAATTTTACTGCCTTTCTCCGGAAAGAAGGTTCAAATGGAAGGGGAGAATGTAACATTCAGGCTTCCATCTAGCCACAGTACTATTGCCGGCTTACCACTGTAGGCCAGCCTCCGGCAGCACTAGTACAGTTGGCATGCTACCGACTGAGTCAGTACCTATCTGTGCCGGTCTACTGCCAGCCAGAGCAACACGCCGACAACAGAAGTTGTGGCCAGCAGTTCAAGGGAGAACTGGAGAACCTTGGTGACAAAAGGGACCTCCCACCCACAGCCGGCATGGCCGCCGGAAGCCGTCAGCCGCCGACAGCCGTCAGCTGAGGAAAGGGTGTCTGGCCGGCTCCGGCAACCCACCGGCAATGGTAAGGTTGCAGGACGCCGGCTCAGGAAAGACAATGGCTCGGCCATCGTAAAAGAACAGAAGGGGGGGGGGAAGGGTCCTATATGAGGTATGGGAGGGGCCGGCAATGTTGCCGGACCTACACACCTTGAAGAAACTCTGTTTCAGTACCGGCACAACCCCAAGCGGCAGGAGAATCTTCTATTCTCCAGCTTAGGAGGTGCTAATACAGTTAAGGGGACGGCAGTCCATGCCGTTCCTCTCAACAAGGGAGAAACAGTTCCAATGCCTGCGCCAGCCTAGGCCACAAGAGTATACTACTCTACAGCCTAGGGTCTGTGTTGCATCCTCGTCCCTTTAGTACTTAGGTCCCAAGAAGACAGGTTGGTAATTCACGTACTTTATTCTGGTATATCAAATACAAGTAAGCAGACCCATGCTTCTGCTGGCGTCACAGTTCGTGGATGGCGGGGAAGACAACAACAACTCAAAGGTTCAACATAGTAGAATGAGAAAGTAGTGTTTCTCAATACATTACACTCCTCCCCCCTTAGGTTAACACACAAAAAAAAAAAATTAAATTTGTTCAATGAGTCTCCTAGGTTTTTTACTTACTCTGGTAGATTTTCTTACAATGGCACCAGTATCACAATTACTGTTCTCTGATCCTACTACTTCTACATTGGGATTACAAATCCTACTTGAGTTCTGAATAGGGTTATTTGTTTCTTCTAATCCTTGTAAATTATTGGGAGAAGAAACTACAGGAACAGAAGGAATCATTGTATCTTTTAATAGTGATGATTCATCAGTTACTCTAGTATTATACATTTTTCTCTCAAATAACTGTGATAGGTGACGCTTCCAAGTCAAAATACTATTAACATCTACAGAAACTAAATAATTCCTTTCACCCAGAACTTTGATAATCTTAGCTTCTACCCATTCTGGTCCTTTACCAAAATTCCTGGCATATACTGCATCACCAACTCTGAATTTAGACTCATGAACGTAAAACTCATCTCCTTGTTTAGGCATTATAACATCTAGTGGACCCTTAAATTTCCTTCCAAATAATAATTCAGCTGGGGAGCAGCCAGTAGAAGACTGTACTGTACGTCTATATTTAAAAAAAAATTTTGTCATTCTGGTTTTTACAGGCAATTTACAATCAAACTTTTTGAAATTAGTTTTGAATATTCGGACAGCCCGTTCTGCAAGCCCATTTGTACTTGGATTATATGGTGCTCCTGAACAATGTCTAACACCATTTTTCTGAAATAAATTCTGAGTCTCCCTAGCCATAAAACAAGTTGCGTTATCAGATACAATTGTGTCAGGAATACCATAATTAGCAAAACACGACCTTAAACATTGTATGGTATCCTCTGAAGTTATATTCTTACAAGCATAGACATCAATAAATTTAGAAAAGGAATCAATAATAATCAAATATTGCATGTTGTCAATGGGCCCACAATAATCTACATGCAAGCGGGACCAAGGTCTATCTACTGACGGCCAAGATAAAGGTGAAATGGCCTTATGTTTGAGATTTGTTATACATAATGCACAGTTAGAAGTTATTTGTTCCAAATCTTGGTCCATATTAGGCCAATATACAAAAGACCTTGCTTCGGCTTTCATGGCAACAATACCCTTGTGGCCCTCATGAAGCATTTCCATAACACGCTTTCTCAACATTTCAGGAACCAAAATACGATTCCTATACAGTAATACATTATCATGCAAAGAAAGATCATTTCTCAATTTATAGAATGGTAACATACAATTTTCCATCACATTTTCCTTGGGGAACCCCCTCCTTACATAATCTCTTACTCTGCATAAAACAGTGTCTCTTTCTATACATTCTTTTACCATTGTAACATCAAAAGAATTCTTATCCAAAATATTAATCAAATTTACATATTTTCCTGGTACATGAAAATCAGTATCATCTCTACATAATGGTAGCCTACTAAGAGCATCTGCCACTGTATTATGCACTCCCTTAATGTGCTCAATTTTAAAATCAAAATCTGATAGGAATAAAGCCCACCTTTGAATACGAGCATTAGATAACTGTGGAATACTCTTACTAGGGTTAAATAGATGAGTCAAGGGTTTATGGTCCGTCCTAATAACGAACTTCCTACCCAAAGGAAATCAGAAAACTTCTTGACTCCAAAAATAATGGATAAAGTCTCTCTATCAATTTGAGAATAATTACACTCAGCATTAGCTAATTTTCTACTTTTGAACGAAATGGTAGAAATTTTACCCTTATATTCTTGTTTAAGAACAGCTCCCACTCCTACAGGGCTAGCATCAACTTCTAAAATCATGGTAGCATTGGGGTTAAAATTATCCAAAATATCAGCTCTACCCAAGGCTTCCTTAATACTCTGAAAAGCTTCTTCATGAACTGCTGACCAATGAAACTCAACATTCTTTTGTGTCAAATTATATAAAGGACATTAAATACAACCGAACTGAGGTACAAACCTATTGTAGTAAGTGCATAACCCCAAAAACGATTTCAAAGACTGGACAGACTGAGGGGTTGGAGCTTCCAAAATTGCCTCTATTTTCTTTGGGTCAGGTTTAATTCCCTCACAACTCAAAATGTATCCTAAATAAGGTACTTCCCTAGAACCGATAATACATTTATCTTTATTCAATTTAACATTTCTCAGTTGCAAAATTGATAAAACCTTACATAAACCCCTGTCATGTTCCTCTTTGGTAGCTCCGACAATCAATATGTCATCTAAAAATACATGAACACCCTCAATATTTGCCAATAATTCAGAAATAAACCTCTGAAATATACCTGGTGCTGACGACAACCCAAAAGGCAATCGGTGGAACTTGTATAATCCCAAATGAGTATTCATAATTAAATATTGTTGAGAATTTTCACTCACAGATACCTGTAAATATGCATTTTTCAAATCCAATTTTGAAATATACTGAGAAGAACCTACATTTGCCAAAATATCATCCAATCTCGGTAATGGAAAGGTATTAACACTTGTTTGGGTATTGAGATACTTAAAATCTACACAAATCCTTATTTCACCATTAGGTTTCATTACAGGAACAATAGGACTGGCCCAATCTCCTGCATGCTCGACCTTGCTCACTATATTTTTACTTTCCAGTTCTTTCAAACTATTCTCAATTTTACATTTATAATGATAAGGCACAGATCTGGCTTTAAAATACTTAGGCACAGCATTTTCTTTTAACATTAATTGACATTCATAATTTGTAATGGGTGATCCTTCCACCACCTGATACTCATTGAACATTTTTACACAATCAAGCTTAAGCCTAGATGCACTACTTGGGGTAATAAGAGGACCTTTAAATTTATCATCACTCACATTATCAACTTGTACCCACTGGTATTTCAATTTCTTCATCAAAGACCTGCCTGCTAAATTTAAATCATTATCTACAACAAAAAACTTTTGTCCCTTGACCTTCGGTCAAACTCATTATTAAATTCACACTGTTGAGCTAATAATTTAAGTTCTGCATAATATTCCTTCACTGACTCACTACTTTTCTTCTTCCTCTATAGGAAATCACATAATGCTCTATGATAACTTGGTTTCGTTATGAAATGAGACTTAAGTTGATTTACTAGGTCATCAAAAGGAACTGCAGACGGCAATTTCGGTGCTGTTAATTTACAGATCGTGGAAAAAGTCTCTACTCCCACTGAAGAAAGCAACAAAGCCCTTTTTGCTGTCGCCTCGGTTACTTCGTTTACTTCACAATTCATGGAAAATAGATCCAGCCAACAAGATAATTCCAACTTATCTGGATTGAATTCGGGAATTGCCGGTCTCCTTGCTGCTGCCATCCTTCCTGATTGGGTATGGAATTTCGGTAAATCGGTAGTCCCCAACAATTACAGCTGAACTCAGGCTACTCACTGGAGTCTGGACGTTGGCCAGGCCTAAACTGGGTGTGCTAGGCTAGATACGGCCGGCTGTCGTTGGTACACTAACTCTGCTTCCATATGACATACCTCTTTGTACACTGGGTTCTTCCTCGTCGCCACTGTTGCATCCTCGCCCCTTTAGTACTTAGGTCCCAAGAAGACAGGTTGGTAATTCACGTACTTTATTCTGGTATATCAAATACAAGTAAGCAGACCCATGCTTCTGCTGGCGTCACAGTTCGTGGATGGCGGGGAAGACAACAACAACTCAAAGGTTCAACATAGTAGAATGAGAGAGTAGTGTTTCTCAATACATTACAGTCTGCGAGCATAGGACTAGTCTACTAGACCACAGGGAGAAGGTGGCGGCATCATGCAACCACTTCAGGTGTAATCTAGGGAGGGTTAGCCTCCTATGCCGGCAGCTCAGCCGGCAGGGGAATGCAATCACCCCGCCGACCGACTGCTGACAAAAGACTAAATACTCTGAGGTTCTGATCGAATCCCAAAACTTGCCGTCTGCTGTTAAGGGATGAGACAGAAAAACTCTAGGCTAGTCATGCCTGAATTCGAAATTCAAGGCCGACACATAGAGTTGTAGCCTAAGGCTACTCTCAGAGGGAAGAGAGATTACCCATAAATCTCTATTCGAGACTAGTAACAGCTAATATAATTCCAGGAGATATCAATCTCCAAAGAATGATAACCGATACACAAGGGTAACCGGGGAAATGTCGAAAGTATATGTTGTCTAGGTTGGGATACCTAGACAAGGCAAGATCTTGGTTACCTAAAATCACCAAAACTCTGACATATATGATCGACACAAGAAAAGGGAAAATTATGCATATAAATATATTTACAATATAAAATGCCTAAATAGCTTTCATAATAACAATTAATGCTATTAAAACCGGAATGCCGTTCTGCTAACTAAATAACACATGCCCAATGAACGACTGCGCCTATGGCGACACTGGTGACCGGCGTAGATCCAAACATAATAAATACACTAATTTCATTGTGAGGCTGGAACTAAAATACATATTGTAAAGAATAAATACTCAACTTTCTGGATGGAGAAAGAAGCCGTAGAAAGCATAAAGATTCCCTTGAAATCGATTGAAAATGTCAGATCAACAGGGAACACCACCACAGCCAGTCGCTACAATTAAAGGAATGACTGCCAGAGGGAGTTGGCGCGGTTGTGATACGATTGTAGTAGGGGAACCAGAGTAACCTCTATTGCGGCTAACCTTCTAATTCTGCCGCGTATCCCCCCCCCCCCGAAGCGTAAACGCTATTCGGGGTGCAGATTGCCATGTGGCTTGTCAAGATACGTCCCCTGATTATATACAATACCCTTGAGAGTAATCTTAAGGGTACTCATGCCAGAAGTTAGAATTCTGTGAAACCTTTGGTTTGATTCTCTGGAAATATCACTGTAGTTATATATACCCTTGGGAAGCTACTAAAGAAACCTTCCATGAGGACGTCATAGCTTGAGCCCAAAAAACGGATTTTGAGCGAAGCAAAAAATCTATTTTTGGGTGAGATAGCCATGTCGTCCTGATGCACCCGCCCTTTGTTCTCTATAAGGCCTTAGCAGGCCCCCTCCCGATCTTACTGTATCATGGGGGCTGGTCTTAACACCAAAAGGAATGGAATTGGCGGGCGGTGATGACGTCAGCCAAGATGGCGTCTCATATGACGTCATCCGATTACCCATAACAGTAACGGAGGAGGAGAACTTTGTAACGGCTCCTCCCATATCTTGCCACCAATTCCCCCATCGAAGCGTAAACGCTATGTGGGGTGCAGATAGCTATGTGGCGTGTCAAGAATACGTCCCCTGTTATTATGCGATATCCTAAAGGACAACCTTAAGGGTACTCGCACCAGAAGTTAGAATTCTGGAAACCTTTAGTTTAGTTCTCTGGGAATATCCACTGTAGTCATATATACCCTTAGGAAGCTACTAAAGGAACCTTCCATCAGGACAACATGGCTATCTCACCCAAAAATAGATTTTTCACTTCGCTCAAAATCCGTTAATAATAACACTTGATATTGTCTATTGTGGTTATCTTTTTAAATGTATCAAATAAAGTACGATCATTTTGCCAGCATTGAAACTGCTTTATGCTGTGCTTGCATGTGGGTTTGAATTGTGCCACCAACCATAAGTTAAGATGTGTAATATCATTCTCATATTTGTGAAGTTTATTCTTTGAGTTGCGAAGCTGACTGTGCAGTGTAACCAGTAGGTTATGTAAGAGTACAGTATAGCCTAGGCTACGAATTGCATGTTCTTTGACATAGGATCGCTGTCCTAAACGAAGAATTTGTATTACAGGGTTCCAGTTTGGAGTATCTGTCATGTACTAGCACTTGTAGAAGTAAGAATAATAAAACCCCGGGAACCAGCCTTTCCCTAAACCTCCACTGCAAATGAAGATCCGTCCTTCTCCACAGCAGGAGTCAAGTTAACTTTAAGTCTGGGCTTAGATTATTAGCCTATACCTATGATGTACACGGTACTAGCCTATGTCAAGGCTTGGTTTGTTATAGACACGCTAGCCAGGAATAAATCGATTGTCCCAAATTGAATGGTGCCTCCGAATTAAGTAAGGACAATTGACGAAGGTAAGAGTTTGGTAAAAAATCATGTGTGAAACGGCATGACATATGGTGACAGCGGTGTAGGATGTATTTATCTAATATAGATTTTTGGGCTCAAGCCATGTCGTCCTGATGGAAATTCCTATAAGTAGCTTCCTAAGGGATATATGTACTACAGTGATATTCCCAGAGAATTTTACCTTTAGGTATCCAGAATTCTAACTCCTGGCGCGAATATCCTTAAATTTCTCTCAAGGATATCGCATAATATCAGAGGACGTATTCTTGACACGTCACATAGCAATCTGCACCCCTAATAGCGTTAACGCTTCGAGGGGGATGTGGCAGAATAGAAGGGGAGCCGTATCAAGGTTACCCTAGTTCTCATACTATTGAGTATCACAACAGCGCCATATCCAATATGGCGACCATTCCTTATTTTGTAGCGATTTCGCTCAGTGGTGTTCCATGTTGATCTGATATTTTCGATCGATTTTCAAGGATATTTGTTATGCATTCTCCAGCTTCTTTCGCTTCTGAGAAGTTGAGTATTGAATCTTTACAATTTGTGTTTTTAGTTCCTGTCTCACAGTGAAATTAGAGTAATTTATTGTGATTAGGAGCTAGGCCTGTTACCAGAGGCGCCATGGGCGCTGTCGTTCGTTGGGTGTGCTATTTAGTTAGTAGAACGATATTCCCGGTTTTTAAAATAGCATTAATAATTTATTTAAGAAGCTATTTAGGCATTTTTATATTTGTAAAGATATTTATATGCATTAAATTTTCCTTTTCCTGTGTCGATTGTATATGACAGAGTTTCGGTGATTTAGGTAACTGAGATCTCGCCTTGCCTAGGTAACCTAACCTAGGCAACATATACTTTCGACATTCCCCAGTTACCCTCGTATATTGATTATCAATTCACTGGAGATAGATATCTCCTGGAATTATTATATAACCGATACTCGTCTCTATTAGAGATTAAGGGTAATCCCTCTTCCCTCTGAGTGTAGCCTTTGGCTACAACCCTAATTTGTCGGCCTTGAATTTTTAATTCAGGCATGACTAACCTAGGGTTTTTCTGTCTCATCCCTTAGCTGCATATGGCTAGTTTTGGGATTCGGTCAGGAACTCAGAGTATTTAGTCTTGTGTCGGCAGTCGGCCGGCAGGGTGAATAGTCATTCCCCTGCTGGCTAGGCTGCCGGCATAGGAGGCTAGCCCTCCCTAGGCTACACCTGAAGTGGTTGTATGATGCCACCATCTTCTCCCTGTGGCCTAGTAGACTAGTCCTATGCTCGCTGACCCTAGGCTGAAGTGTAGTATCTTCTTAGGCCTAGGATGGCGCAGCACTGCAACTCTGTTTCTCCCTTGTTGAGAGGAGGTGGCACTGCTGCCATCCCCTTAACTGTATTGGCACACCCTAGGCTGGAGAATAGATGATTCTCCTTCTGCCTGGGATGGTGCCGATACTGAAACAGAGTTTCTTTTAGGTGTTTAGTTCTGGCCAGCCCCTACAACACCTCATATAGGACTCTTTTTCCTCCCCCTCTGTTCTTTTATGACACCGGTATCCTGCAACCTTACCGATGCCGGTGAGTGGGTTCTAACCCCTAGGGGTAGAAAAATATATAAGTCACTGTCCCTTTTTATTTCTAACACTGGGGGTTAAGGATGACTGATTCCTCAATCAGAATATTGAAGAAAATGGACTTTGAGTGAAGCGAAAAATCTATTTTTGGGTGAGATAGCCATGTCGTCCTGATGGAAGGTTCCTTTAGTAGCTTCCTTAGGGTATATATGACTACAGTGGATATTCCCAGAGAATTACACTAAAGGTTTCCAGAATTCTAACTTCTGGCGCGAGTACCCTTAAGGTTTCCCTTTAGGATATCGCATAATAACAGGGGACGTATTCTTGACACGCCATATAGCTATCTACACCCCACATAGCGTTTACGCTTCGAGGGGGAAGTTGGTGGCAAGATATGGGAGGAGCTGTAACAAAGTTCTCCTCCTCCATTACTGTTATGGGTAATCGGATGACGTCATTAGCGAAGCCATCTTGGCTGACGTCATCACCGCCCGCCAACTCCATTCCTTTTGGTGTTAAGACCAGCCCCCATGATACAGTAAGATTGGGAGGGGGCCTGCAAAGGCCTAATAGAGAATAAAGGGCGGGTCCATCAGGATGACATGGCTATCTCACCCAAAAATAGATTTTTTGCTTCGCTCAAAATCCGTTTTTTGGGCTCAGGCGATGTTGTCCTGATGGAATTGTACCAGAGCATTAACGTAACGTGGATTTTTCCCCTCAGTAATGCCTTCGACTTGTAGACAATATTCCTTTAGTCTAATGACCCAAGAGACCTGTGACATTACCGGTATATGTCACTTCAGTTGAGCATGTACTATGTTATTGCTTCCTTTCCCCCCAGCAGGGATGAGTCCCATTGGACTTATGGAAAGTCTCAAGTTGCATGATATATGGAAGTCACTCAGCATCAAGAAGTACCTGCCAGTCCCAGAGCAAGGTAATAGGTAAGGTAAGTATAACGTGTTGAAACAAATTACCTCGGTCTAGATGAGTTTGTTTAAGCGAAGGAACGATAGAATTCTATTGTTCAATCATTTTATACAGAATAGAGGGATAGTGAAACTCTCAAACAGTTTTTTATTACAATGTTAGGGCGAAATAAGACGCACAAAAACAGCAAATTCATTTATTGGGCATAAATAAGAATTAGCATACATAAAAGTATTAAATGTAAATTGTAATAGAATGTAAATTAGTTACATAGACTTGGGACATTAGTAGAAATGGTTGTGGTATATGAAAAGGGAAATTTGCCATCACACATGTTAATTCTGTAGGAATTGTAATGTATTTCTAAAATTGTCTTAGATACACTTCATGTTTGAAACACGTGGCACAAGTGTTTAGTCTATGTGACTTCACCTTAGTATATTTAGAACAATCCGTAGTGTCACCATGGTGACACTACTTTCACTATGTTGCGCATTAGGGTCAACACAGACACCCTTAGAGTTGGAGTCCCATATAACTCACTGTTCATCGCAGCACTAAGCAGCAGGTTTTAACACACTACCTGCAGCTACTACAAAGTGTTTAACTTCTTGCACCTGCTTTGCGTAGTGTTTAAAGAGCACTCTCGATGACTTCCATCTCGTGAATGAGCGGAGACTCTCGAAGTCCATCGACTGGAAGAAATTCAGGGAAGAGGCGACTTTCCCGGGATCATGACCTGCGGATGTACTGTCAGGATCCGCTCTGCGAATGAAGTAGGTGATCTTCGCCCTTAGTTGTTTAAGTGACAAGTCGGAGCCCGATGTTTCCCCTTTAAAGAGCTGTCCTTTACCAAAGTCTGAAGTTCTTCGAAGATAGACCTTTAGACTCTCCACTGGACACAGGGAGATATTTTCCTTCAGAGGGCAAATTCTCCAGGGACCCCACCTCTTAGTGGGTAGCTCGTTCTTGGCAAGAAACATTGGGTCAGGAAAGAGGGTGAGTTCGCCTGTTTCTGTGAACTGGATCTGGCCTGCTTCCCTTGATAATGCCACAATTTCACTGATTCTAGCCCCCGAGGCTAGAGCAAACAAGAAAATCACTTTCTGAGTCAAATCCTTCAAAGGGCAAGTCTCATTGTCCAAACCTGGAGCAAAATGTAGCACCTTGTCAAGAGACCAGGAGATGGGTCTCAGAGGGGCTACAGGTCCGAGTCTAGCGCATGCCTTCGGCAACTTGTTGAGGATTTCGCTAGACAGGTCTATTTGGAAGGCGTATAGTAAGGGTCTTGTCAGGGCCGATTTGCAAGTGGAAATCGTGTTGGCTGCCAAGCTACCTGTAAAGGATTTGAAACCAAGTTATTCTGACGTGGTGAAAGAGAGAAATTTGATTTTGATTGCTGATGAAGATGAGAATGAAGTTACCACAATGGAAGAGAAGAGAGGTGTATTAACAAAAGTCCTTGGGAATATTCAAATTAGTAATGTAAAGCCTACGAAAAAAGGTTCACTGGTCGTTGACTTTCCAGACAAGAAAACAAAAGAAAATGCTAAACGAACTCTGGACCAGACAGCTGATGACCATAAATTATGTTCAACTGTACTTCAGAAGATGTCGCCTAAAATCACTGTTGCCAATGTTAGTAATCAAGAACAGATGGATGACGTCCTGCCTGCGATTTTGAAGAAGAATTATATATTTCAAGGTATTAATGTAAGTCCAGATGATATGAAACTAGTATCAACTAGAGAAGCTAAAGATGGTAAATTGTATAATTATACTTTTAAATGTACACCTATCATTAGACGCAGGATATACGAAAATAGAGATATAGCCTAGGCTACTTTTCACCAACTTTGGTCGACATAAGGTATGGGATAGTTATCATGTTATAATATGTAACTACTGTCAAGGATATGGTCATTTTGAGTCCAAATGTAGAGTCAAGGCTTCTAATGGATCTCGGAAATGTGGACGTTGTAACGGAACTGATCATGAGACAAGGCATTGTCAGTCTGAAAGTTTGAAATGTCATCATTGTGCGGGAATGAAACTCTCCGATAATGAACATGCTGTTTTTGACTGGAATTGTCCATCGAATGTTGCTGAGAGGAAGCGAATTGCCCAACAGACTGATCATGGATTCCAGTAATAGAAGAATAAAATGTGCCTTACTGAACGCGCAGTCAGTACGCAACAAGACACCAGAATTAAGAGAATTAATCTGTGAACAAGGAATAGATGCGTTCGCTATAACGGAAACATGGCTAAGTGCTACTGATAATTTGAAAATGAATGAACTATTGCCGGACACTCATAAACTTTTTCACACACCACGTAATTTTGGTCAGGGAGGTAGGGTTGGCATTGTTTTATCCAAAACATTTACAAACGCTAGAATTAGGGTTGTTGGAGCATTTGTGAGTTTTGAGTATTTAGCCTTGGAGTTTAAGGCCTATAATGTTCAGCTTTTATTTATAGTAGTACTGTATATCGTCCTCCTCAGCTAAGCAAGGCTACGTTTTTAGAAGACTTTTCTGTATTCTTGGATTGTTTTGAAAATGAAAAATGTAATGTATATATATGTGGAGATTTTGATATGTGGTTAGAGGATTATAGAGATACAAATGTAAAGAAGTTTATTGATATAATGAACAATATGAATTTTGTTAATATAGTAAATGTATTTACCTCTAGGTCAGATTATATTTTAGATACTGTGTTTTGTTTTACGGGTGATAATTACTTTATGAATTTGATAGTGGAGCCAGATTTTTCTATCTCTTTTTACCACAAGCTTATTATGTTTGATATTTCAGTCTTATTACCAAGTAAACTTAGGACTAAAATAACATTTAGGAACAAACGGTTATTAGACTCTAGTGTACTAATAGATGTGGGTGTTACTGTTATTGAAGAAGAATATAATGAACCCTGTGGATGTACTGACTTAAATAGTAGCAGAAATGTTTCTGTGGGTGAATGTGTGGTCTGTCTTGTTGCTTTGTATTTTTCTGTATTTTCCAAAGAATATGACAAAATGTGTCCTGTGGTAGAGAAATATATTGTCATAAAAGACAGCTCCCCATGGTTCAATGCTGCAATTAGGGAAAGTATAAAAACGGACGTTGGCAGAGTCACGTTGGCATAAGCATAAAACAAATAGAAATCGAATGTTATATGTGGAAGCTAGGAATGAGGTAAACAGATTATTAAGAAATGTAAAGAAGACATATTATAATGAAAAAGTAACTGAGGTTAGGTCCAATATCAAAAGGCTGTATTCTGTGTTCGATGAACTTTTAGGGAAAATGAGGAGGCATGTTTTACCAGACGGGAGGTCTGAGCTTGAATTGGCATATGAATTTGCTGAATTCTTTGAGTCAAAGGTTGCCTGTTTACTTTGTAACTTCACAACTGATGTTTCTTGCCCCTATCCTTATTTTCCTGATTTTCCTTTCTCAAAGTTCTTGCAGTTTAGGCCAATTTCACTAGATGCTTACAAAACTATGTTCATTAGTTCTGGCCGCTCTTATTGCAGTAACGATCCTTTTCCAATAAATGAGGTCATCGACGCCCCGAACATAGATAGGTTATTGCAATTGCAGCTTCGAATAGTCAACTTGAGTATTACTAAGAGCTTAGTCCCGTCCTCTGAAAAAGTTGCCATCATTAAACCATCTCTTAAAGGATCCCTTGATCATCAAGAATTGAAATCTTACAGACCAATTTCTAACTTGTCTTTTTTGTTAAAAATCATCGAGACTTCCGTTTTAGATCAACTCAGTCAGCACTTGAAAGTAATTGGAGCTATTCCTGAAGATCAGTCGGCTTATCGGAAATTCCATTCAACTGAAACAGCTCTTTGTGCCGTAATAAATGATTTGTTAGGTTTCTCTGATGACGGTAAATGTAGCTTGCTTATTCTCCTAGATCTTAGCGCTGCTTTCGATACAGTGGTCCATGAAGTGTTAATAGAGCATATGACTGCTATTGGGATCGATGGGGATGCTCTTACATGGTTTAATAACTATTTATGGAATAGATCTTTCAAGGTGAAGGTTAAAGATATATATTCTTAAAGTAGAAAGCTCACCACGGGTGTTCCACAAGGAAGCGTACTTGGCCCGGTTCTTTTTAGTATTTATACAATCGAGTTGTCTTGGATATTCAAATTACATGGCATTCAATGTACATTTTTTGCTGATGACACCCAGTTCTATTTAATAGTGGATGACATTATTGAAGATCAAGCTGTTATTGATAGACTTATGGCAGATGTTTCGAAATGGATGCAAAAGAAAAAGCTGAAACTAAATGAAAATAAAACTGAATGCATTCTAATTGGCACTAAATATAACTTAAGAAGGTTTGATAACGTTAATAGCATCTCCATCAATAAGGAAAATATTTTGTTAACAGATAAAGTCAGAGATCTCGGGGTAGTAGTTGATGGTTCTTTGACATTGATGAACATATTAACAATGTGGTTAGGACCGCAAATTATCATCTGAGGAATATCGCATCCATTAGAAAATATCTTAACGAAGATGCCACTAAGCTGCTAATTAATAGTTTGGTAGTTAGTAGAGTGGACTATTATAACTCGTTGTATTACAATTTACCTAATTATCGTCTTAAGAAACTTCAAATGATTTTGAATAGAGCTGCTAGACTAATTGTTGGTATATCCCCGCGAGAACATATTACTCCAACCTTAATTAAATTACACTGGTTACCAGTCAAAGCAATGATTATTTTTAAACTTTGCGTCTTAACATATCAAGCTATTAACACGGGAGAGCCATTGTATCTTAAAGGTTGCCTGAAAAGATACGTAGTAGGGCCTGGTGTTCATACACGCCTTTCCCGTGATGATTTCAGACTTGATGAGCCTCGTGAAACGACCACTCTTGGTACGAGAACTTTTAAGCACTGCGCTCCTAGATTATATAATCAACTTCCGGCATCAGTTAAGGGTGCTGAAAATATCTTTCAGTTCAAAAAGCTATTGAAAACCCATTTATTTTCACTCAGCTATAACATTGAGACAAATGCAATTAACCCTCTTTACATTACATAGACTTTTGAATTTTTAACTGTAATATAAGTGATTTGGAAATCCCGTCTGAACGCTTAATAGCGAAAGCAGGGATACTTGATAAACCGTCAGATATATACATAGAAGGTGAATGAAGAAGGACAAACAAATATCCATTGATATTTCCATAGGATTTCTTGCCTTGACAAAGGCCACCCATTTCTTCCAAGATGACTCATATTGCCTTCTGGTAGATTTTATTTTATATTCCTCTAAGAAGTCTAAGCTTTCCTTCGAGATCCCAAACCTCTTCTTGACGGCTAAGGAGAGAAAATCATGAGATGAAGGTCTCTGGTTTTCTGTGATGAAGCGAAGACAGTCGACTTCTGAACTTGTTGGGATAGAACTGGGTCCGGCAGGGGAATTAGCTTGGTTTGTAACTCCAGGATCAATGGGAACCAGTTGCCCCGGGGCCACTTGGGAGCCACTAAGGCCGCTATTCCTTGGAAGGATCTCAGCTTGGTGAGGACTTTTAGCAGAAGGTTGGGTGGAGGAAACAGGTAAATCTTGGTCCATCTCTTCCAATCTAGGGGCATGGCGTCCAACGCTTCCGCTCGGGGGTCCTCATATGGGACCACGTAATGAGGAAGTTTCTTGTTGTCCTCGTTGGGAAGATGTCGATCTGCAATTCCAGGACTTTTTGGGAGATGAAGGAGAATGAGTCTGCGTCTAGGGACCATTCTGACTCTATCGGGGCTGTCCTGGATACAGCATCCGCCGTCATGTTGCGGAATCCTTGTAGGTGAACTGCTGATAGGTGCCATCTTTTCTTCTCCGACAGGCGGAAGATGGGCAACAACACTTGGTTGAGTTGGGGCGTTCTTGAGCCCTGAGGATTGAGACATCTGACCACTACGTCGCTGTCCAGGGTCAGTCGGATGTGGACTGAGGGAGGTGGGGACAGCCTCTTCAAGGTGAGAAGGACTGCCATGGCCTCCAAGATGTTGATGTGAAACGTCACCACCAGCTGGGATACCAGTTGGAAGGTTTGTTGGGGCTGAGCCAACAACTGGAGAGCAGTGGTTGCAGGAAGCTGGTGTTTAGCCTGACGAGGCTGTGGTCTTGGCTTCTTGGACTTATTCTTCGGTTAGGGGCCCTCATCCGGAGAAGATTTCCTCTTTGATGACATGCCCCACTTTCTGAGAAGGTTCCTGTTCTCCATGGCGGCCTTGTCAACAATCTCTTTCACCAAGTCATTGGGGAAGAGATCTTTTCCCTAAATGTTGGAGGAAATGTGCTTCCTTAGTTCATGTTTGACTGTGGCAGATGCAAACACGAACTCTCTGCAGGCCCTCTGTGCTCAGACGAAGCTATAGAAGTCTTTCGTCAGAGTCGCTAGGTGAGACTTGGAGAAGACCATGAAGACGCCTGGGGTCCTATGTTCCCCAGCCATTGTCTCCATTATCACTTGGAGGGAAAGAGAGGCAGCCAGCCTCTCTTTTGTATCCTGCTCCTGACGAAGGAGATACTCTGAGAGCTTGGGGAGGTTCTCACTGAACTGACATCCAGCGATGTCGGCCTCCAACTTTCCCACGGAGAAAGTTAACTGGATATCCTTCCAGTTCTTGTCGTCGGGAGGTAGGGCGAGGGAGAGGGGCCTACATTCCTCCAATGTAGGGCAAGGTTTCCCTTCCTCCACCACTTTCAGCACTGCCAAGAGGGACTTCTCCGTGAAGGGGAATACCATGGTGTTTGGAGCAAGAAAGGACGGGTGTTTCTTGCTAAGGGCCGGCACCTTAGAGTTGGTGTAGCCCTTGTCCTTCAAACATTCAGCTAGCAGGGATTGACCCTTAGCGTGGTCAAACACGATGACCTCCTTTGGCTCAGTTTCTTCCTTTGAAACAGGTTCTGACTTGAGGCGGATGTAGCAGTCTGGGTACGCCTCAAAGCTAGGCCTTCTTCGGAGTCAGGAGCCATTATAGGTTCCTCGTCTTGACCCTCGGCCATCAGGGTCCTCTCGGTGACGTCCAACACCTCCGACATCCTGTCATCGTCATCGAGATGGATTTCTAGAAGTGCGTCCGAAACGTCTGGGTCGACCGTCAGCTGGACGCAAGGGATCTCGGGTTTGGGGATGACAGCATCCGCAGATGCTTTAAGAAAGAGCATAGCTCTCATCTTCTCGCTGGGAAGATAGGGCCCCATGGCGTTCTTTTGGAAACCACGCACCCACTTGCGCAGATTCTCTCGAGCGATGTCCCTTGACTCCGCAGACTGGGGAGTCTCGAATGCCTCTTGGAGCAGGTCCTTGCAAGTCATGCAAACCTGCGGCTCTCAGTACCTAAGAGATCCCTGGGTGACGGAGCAGCTGGCGTGGGTTAGGCACGCCAGGTGGCCATAGAAATCACGGCGCCGAACGCTGCAGAAGGCACTCTCACAACGGATGTACTCCTCCTGTAAAGAAGAAAGGGGTATATGAGTATGCAAGTTTATAATGATAGAATTAAAATAATACTAGATTAATCTTAATGTAATCTTAATTATAATATAAGATTCCTTTCCAAGTGTAAGCTTAGGATAGGAAAGGTGGAGATGAAGCAGGAAAGACACATACTTGTGAATCCCGCCCAGCCAATTGCCGTGACCCTTCTCCACTACTAACTCTAGGGCTTTCGTTCAGGTAAGCCCTAAGGAGAAAACTATTCCGTAGGGATAGAGTAGCGTAATTAGCACTTCCTTCGAAGTATCAGTAGCGATGAAAGGGGGGAGCTGATGATCCTTCAGCATAGGGAAAAGGGGAGAATATTTATCCCCAATTCGAGTAGTTTCCGGCAAAGGACTGCGCATGGATGCACAGAGTATGCAAGAAAATTATCTATTGCATAGCTATACACCATAGTTTTCTGTCTAGGGCATGCACCATACCACAGATGCACTGGCCACTGTATACAGCCATACAACAGACGTGCCGGCAGGATTAGTGTAAGACGACAATTCACTGTCGTAATATGAAAATAGGTGGAGCCGGCAGCCCAGCGGCACATTGGAGGCACGCCGGACGCCGGCGGACCGTCGGTCGAGGGTAACCTGTTCCAGCCATCAATCTATATGGCGGGGGAAGGGAGACAACCTCAAGTATTGTCGGCGGGCCGCCGACATGCCGGCAGGCAACCGGCTGAAGGTACACCTACCCTGTCATTGATCCATGTGACTGGGAGGAGACCTAGGTTACACTGTCGGCTGTTACCGGCAGAGTCGTGTGACAGTGGACCGGCACTCGATTGAGAGAGAGAGAGAAGCAATGAGGGAAGGAGAGGGGAGGGCGGCAGTTCACTACCCTAACCTCACCTTCCTTGAGAAGGAGGATTCAAATGGAAGGAAGAACGGATTTTGAGCGAAGCGAAAAATCTATTTTTGGGTAAGATAGCCATGTCGTCCTGATGGAAGGTTCCTTCAGTAGCTTCCTAAGGGTATATATGACTACAGTATATATTTCCAGAAAATTAAACTAAAGGTTTCACAGAATTCTAACTTCTGGCGTGAGTACCCATAAGGTTTCCCTTTAGGATATCGTATAATAACAGGGGATGTATGCTTGACACGCCACATAGCTATCTGCACCCCACATAGCGTTTACGCTTCGAGGGGGAAGTTGGTGGCAAGTTATGGGAGGAGCCGATACAAAGTTTTCATGCTCTGTTACTATTACGGTACTCAGATGACGTCATAACCGCGAGCCTTCTCATTCCTTCTGGCATCGAGGCCAGCCTCCATGATACAGAAAGATTGGGAGGGGCCTTCCAAGGCCTAAAATAGAGAAAAGGGCGGGTCCATCAGGACGGCATGGCTATCTCACCCAAAAATAGATTTTTCGCTTCGCTCAAAATCCGTTTTTTGGGCTTAGGCCATGTCGTCCTGATGGAAGTGTACCAGAGAATTAATGTTTCGGGGATTTTTCCCTTTTTGTAGTGCCTTCGACTTCTAGACAATATTCCTTTGGTCTAATGACCACAGAGACCTTGTGACATTACCAGTATATGTCACCTCAGATAATCATGTGCTATGTTACCACTTCCTGCCCCCCCGGGCGGGGAAGAGTCCTATTGGACTTATGGAAATTCTCGAAGTTACTTGATAAAGAAACTCACCCAGCAACAGAAGTACCTGCCGGTCCCGGAGCCAGATAGAAGATAAGGTAAGTACAACGTGTTGGAACAAATTACCTAAGTCTAGATGAGTTTGTATCAATAAGGAACAATAGTATTTCATTGTTCAGATATATTTACATATTATAGAGGGAATTAAAACTCTCAAACAGTATCTTATTACAATATTAGGGTGAAATAAGATGCACGAGTAAAGCAAATTCTTGTATTTGGACATGAATAAGAATTAGCATACATAAAGGTAATAAATGTAAATTGTAATGGAATGCAAATCAGTTACATAAACTTGGGACATTAATAGAAATAGTTGTGGTATCTGAAAAGGAAAACTTGCCATCACACACGTTAATTCCATATGAATTATAAAGTCCTTCTAGAATATCTTATATACACTTCATGTTAGGAACATGTAGCACACATGTTTTAGTCTATGTGACTTCACCTTAGTATAAGAACAGTCCTTAGTGTCACATGGTGGCACTATTTTCACTATGTTGCGCACTAGGGTCAACACAGACACCCTTAGAGTTAAAGTCCCAAATAACTCACTGTTCATCGCAGCTCTGAGCAGCAGGTTTTAACACACTACCTGAAGCTACCACGAAGCATTTGAATTCGTGCACCTGCTTCGCATAGTGTTTGAAAAACACTCTTGAAGACTTCCAGCCAGTGAATGAGCGAAGACTTTCGAAGTCCATTGACTGGAAGAAATTCAGGGAAGAGGCGACTTTCCTGGGATCGTGACCTGCGGGTGTATTGTCAGGATCCGCTCTGCGAATGAAGTAGGTGATCTTCGCCCTTAGTTGTTTGAGTGACAAATCAGAACCCGATGTTTCCCCTTTAGAGAGCTGTCCTCCACCGAACTCCGAAATTCTTCGAGGATAGACCTTTAGGCTCTCCACTGGGCACAGAGAGATATCCTCCTTCAGAGGGCGGATTCTCCAGGGACCCCACCTTTTGATGGGTAGCTCATTCTTGGTGAGAAACATTGGGTCAGGAAAGAGGGTGAGCTCGCCTGTTTCTGCGAACTGGATCTGGTGTTATTCCCTTGATAATGCCACAATTTCACTGACTCTAGCTCCCGAGGCGAGAGCAAATAAGAAAATCACTTTTTGAGTCAAATCTTTCAGAGGGCAAGTTTCATTGTCCAAACTTGAGGCAAAATGGAGCACCTTGTCAAGAGACCAGGAGATGGGTCTCGGCGGGGGTGCGGGTCTGAGTCTAGCACATGCTTTCGGCAACTTGTTAAAGATGTCACTAGGCAGGTCTATTTGGAAGGCACATAGTAAGGGTCTTGTCAGGGCCGATTTGCAAGTGGAAATCGTGTTGGCTGCCAAGCCTTGTCCATGAAGGTGAATGAAGAAGGACAAACAAAAATCCATTGATATTTCTGTAGGATTTCTAGCCTTGTAAAAGGACACCCATTTCTTCCAAGATGACTCGTATTGCCTTCTGGTAGATTTTGTTTTATATTCCTCTAAGAAGTCTAAGCTTTTCTTCGAGATCCCAAACCTCTTCTTGATGGCTAGGGAGAGAAAATCATGAGATGAAGGTCTCGGGTTTTCTTTGATGAAGCGAAAACAGTCGACTTCTGAACTTGTTGGGTTAGAACTGGGTCAGGCAGGGGAATTAGCTTGGGTTGTAACTCCAGGATCAATGGAAACCAGTTGCTCCGGGGCCACTTGGGGACCACTAGGGCCGCTATTCATGGAAGGATCTCAACTTGGTGAGGACTTTTAGCAGAAGGTTGGGTGGAGGGAACATGTAAATCTTGGTCCATCTGTTCCAATCTAGGGACATGGCGTCCACCGCTTCCGCTCGGGGGTCCTCGTATGGGGCCACATAGCGAGGAAGTTATTTGTTGTTGCTCGTTGTGAAGAGGTCGATCTGCAGTTCCGGGACTTCTTGGGAGATGAAGGAGAATGAGTCTGCATCTAGGGACCATTCTGACTCTATCGGGGCTGTCCTGGATAGCGCATCAGCTGTCACGTTGCGGAATCCTTGTAGGTGAACTGCTGAGAGGTCCATCTATTCTTCTCCGCAAGGCGTAAGATGGGCACCAACACTTGGTTGAGTTGGGGCGATCTTGAACCCTGACGGTTGAGACATCTGACCACAATGTCGCTGTCCAGAGTCAGTCGGATGTGGACTGAGGGACGTGGAGACAGCCTCTTCAGGGTGAGAAGAACTGCCATGGCCTCCAAGATGTTGATGTGAAACGTCTTGAATAGGGGAGACCATGTTCCTTGAATTTGGTGCTGATGGGAGTGACCCGCCCCATACTTTTAGCGATGCGTCTGTATGGATAACGACTGAGGGAGGCGGTAGTTGAAGAAGTACCGACCTTTTTAGGTTCTTTGCCTCCGACCACGGCTTGAGGAGTGATCCAAGCCGGGTTGGTAGAGGTCTCTTGAGATCTCTTTGATCGTTTGATGCGTATCTTCTCCAGACTCCCGATGTATCTTTGAGCTGTGGTAGTAGCACTGGGCCTGTCAGTGAAGCAAACTGAAGGGAGCCGAGCACCCGTTCCTGTTGTCGTCTTAAAATCCGTTTGGATTTGAGGAGTCTCTTGACAGATCCTGCTATTTCCTTTCTCTTCTTTAGTGGAATGGAAAGACGGTGTGACTGAAGGTCCCAATGGATTCCTAGCCATTGGAACTTCTGGGCTGGAGAAAGTCGAGACTTTTTGGTGTTTATCTTGAAGCCCAAATGTTCCAAGAATTGGATCACCTTTGTAGAAGCTTGCAGGCATTCTTCTTCGGATGCTGCCCACACCCGCCAATTCACCAGGTAAGCCATCACCTGGACGCCTTGTAAGTGTAGCTGTTGAACGATCGTCTCTATGAACTTCGTGAATATCCTTGGGGCTATGTTTAACCCGAAAGGCATGGCTCTGAAGGCGTACTGTCTTCTTTGAAGCCTTAATCCTAGGTAGGAGGAGGTCTGGTGATTCATTGGAATGTGCCAGTAGGCGTCCACCATGTCTATTGAGACTGTGTATGCCTTTTGAGGCAGTAGGGCTCTTATGTTTTGAAGAGTCAGCATTTTGAACTTGTCGTTCACTATGAACTTGTTGAGAGGGGACAAGTCCAGAATGACCGAGTTTGTTGCAGTCCTTCTTGGGAACACAGAATAGTCTTCCTTGGAACCTGGTGGACTTTACCCTCTTGATCACCTTCTTGTTCAAGAGATCTTGGATGTATTCTTCCAGAAAGGGGGTGGAGTGTTGGAAGAATTGGTGGAAAGTTGGTGGTGGTGTTACCCAGCTCCACCCTAATCCGTTTTTGATAATGCTGTGAGCCCAGGGATCGAAGGTCCAACGATTCTGGAAGAGGCGGAGTCTTCCTCCCACCGGAAACATCTCATTGCTTCAGGTTGCCCGAGGGTTTACCACCTCGGCCGCTTGCTCCCTTTCCTCCTCTCCCTCTGTAGGGACGTCGAGAGGAGTCTCTGCCGGTGCCTTTACCTCTGGGACGAAAGGTAGTCGACTGCCTTTCGTAGGCAGGCGTGAAGGCTGGTGACTGAGTCACCACCGGCTGGGGTACCAGTTGGAAGGTTTGTTGGGGCTGAGCCACCAACTGGGGAGCAGCGGTTGCCGGAAGCTGGCGTTTAGCCTGACGCTGCTGAGGTCTAGGCTTGTTGGTTTTCTTCCTAGGTTGGGGCCCTCATCCTGAGATGATTTCCTTTTTCCTGACATGCCCCACTTTTGGAGAAGGTTCCAGTTCTCCGTGGCGGCCCTGTCAACGATCTCTTTCACGAGGTCATTGGGAAAGAGATCTTTCCCCCAAATGTTGGAGGAAATCAGCTTCCTTGGTTCGTGTTTGACGGTGGCATTCGCAAACACGAACTCTCTGCAGGCTCTCCGTGCCCTGATGAAGCTATAAAAGTCTTTTGTTAGGTTAGCAAGGTGGCTCTTGGCCAAGACCATGTAGAAGCCTGGGGTCCATTGTTCCCAAGCCATTGTCTCCATTTGCCAGCCTCTCTTTCGTGCCCTGCTCCCGACGCAGAAGATATTCGGAGAGCTTAGGGAGGTTCTCGTTGAACTGACGTTCAGCGATGTCGGCCTCCAACTTTCCCACAGAGAAAGTTAACTGGATGTCGTTCCAGTTCTTGTCGTCAGGAGGTAGGGCGAGGGAGAGGGGCCTACAATCCTCCAATGTAGGACAGGGTTTCCCTTCCTCCACCGCCTTCAACACTGCTAGGAGGGACTTCTCCGCGAAGGGGAAGACCATGGTGGTAGGAGCAAGAAAAGACGGGTGTTACTTGCTCAGGGCCGGCACCTTGGAGTTAGTGTAGCCCTTGTCCTTCAGGCAACCGGCTAGCAGAGATTGAGCCTTTGCATGGTCAAACAGATTGACCTCTTTAGGCTCGGTTTCCTCCTTGGAAACGGGTTCGGACTTGAGGCGAATGTAGCAGTCCGGATATGATTCGAAGTAAGGCCAGAATTCCACCTCTTCAAGGGGGACGGCGCCTAGCTTGTCGTTCATGAAGATCCTGCCACTCGTGATAGGCATGTGTTCGGCATGCCTCCATGGGTTCGTCACAGAGCAGGCTGGAAGGTCCTTCACGGTGATCTTCCTCTGGGATTGCTTCATTAAAAGAAGGATTTCCTTTTTGAAATCATCCCTCAGGCGGAGCCTCTCGTCAAGGACCGCAATCAAGGCTTGGAAGTTATCCATGGGTGTGCCCACTCTTGTGGGCATAGGAATGGACGATGTAAAGGGGATTGGTTCCGAGATGACTACGGAAGTGATAGAGGGTGCAGGGACGCCTTCTTCTTCGGAGTCAGGAGCCTCTGTAGGATCCTCTTCTCGACCCTCGGCCATCAGGGTCCTCTCGGTGGTATCCGACACCTCTGACATCCACTCATCATCATCGAGGAGGATGTCCTGGAGTGCGTCCGAAACGTCTGGATCAACCGGCAGTTGGACACAGGGGATCTTCGGTTTGGGGATGACGACATCCGCACATGCCTCATGGAAGAGCAAAGTTCTCATCTTCTCACTAGGGAGATAGGGCTCCGTGGCGTTCTTCTGGAAACTACGCACCCACTTGCGTAGTTTCTCGCGATCATTGTCTCTGGCCTCCACTGACGGGGGGGCCTTGAATGCCTCGTTGAGGTCCTTGCAAACAGTGCAAACCTGCGGGTCCCAATATTGAAGAGATCCCTGGGTGACGGAGCAGCTGGCATGGGTTCGGCACACCAGGTGGCCGTAGAAGTCCCGGCGCCGAATGCTGCAAAGGGAGCTCTCACACTGGATGTACTCCTCCTGTAAAGAAAGGGGTACATAAGTATTTGGAAGTCTAAAACATTGACTTAAATTAATCTTAGATTAGTCTTAAATGATCTCAATTACAGTATAAGATTCCTTTCCAAGTGTAAGCTTAGGATAGGTAAGCTGGAAATGAAGCAGGAAAGACACATACTTGTGAATCCCGGCCAGCCAATTGCCGCGACGTTACACCACTACTAACTCTAGGGCTTTCATTCGAGTAAGCCCTAAGGGGGAAGTTATCCAGTAGGGATAAAGTAGCACAGCTAGTACTTCCTCCGGGATATTAGCAGTGGTGAAAGGGAGAGAGCTGAGTTCATTCAGCATAGTGAAAAGGGGAAATAATTATTCCAAATTCGAATAGGTCCCGGCAAGGGACTGCGCATGTATGCACAGAGTATGCTAGAAAGTATTTACTGCATAACTATACACCATAGTTTTCTGTCTAGGGTATGTACTATACCATAGATGTACTGGCTATCATATACGGCTATACAGTAGACACTGCCGGCGCATTACCGGCAGGGTAGAGTAAGGTGACAGTCCACTTTCACACTATGAATTAGGTGGAGCCGGCAGCCCGCCGACGCATCAGAGGCACACTGGGCACCGGCGAGTCTCCGATTGAGGGTAACTTCTTCCAGCCATCAGTCTATGTGGCGGGGAAAGGGAAACAACCTCGGGAATTGATGGCAGATCGCCGACATGTCGGCGGCCCCCGGCAGTCAGCAGGCAACCAGCTGTAGGTACTCCGACTCTGATTTCAATCTATGGGAGAGAGAGGAGACCTAGGCTAAGCTGTCGGCTGTTGCTGGCAGAGTTGTGCGACAGTGGACCGGCAGTTGATTAAGAGAGAGAGAAAGCATAGAGGAAGGAAGAGGGAAGGGCGGCAACTCACTACCCTAACCTCGCCTTCCTCGAGAAGGAGGGTTCAAATGGAAGGAAGAGTATGATCAGGCTTCCATCCAGCTGCAACTAGGCTGGCAGTCAGTTAGAGTTGGGGATGGCGGTCAAAGGGAGGTCCGAAGAACACTCTAAGATAGTAGGGAGGTCTTCCGCTGGCAGACCGACCTGTCGTTACGTTATCCCATAGTTCAACTATGTGCGGGAAGCTCAGCAGTTCGGACTAACAGGCGAAAGGACCGGGCCGACCCCACAACCCGCCGGCACTTGGTCGAGTTGTAGGACGGTGGACAGAGGTGTGATAGCTAGGCCATCACCAAAGGACAGAGGAGGAGGGGAAAAGGGTCCTGAGAAGGAGTGTGGGGGTTGGTGTGAGCCTTCCCCAACACTCTAGGGGGGGTTCTGTTTCAGTACTGGCACACTCCCAGGTATAGGAAGAATTCATTCTCCAGCCTATGGTAGGTTAGTACAGTAAAAGAACGGCATGGCCGTGCCGTTCCAAACTATAAAGAAACAGAATCCCAGGGCCTGCCTAACCTAGGCTAGGGGAAGCATATCCCCTAGCCCGGAGAAGGCAGGTGTAGGACAAGTCGCTAGGCCACAGGGAGGAAGGGTCGTAACCATACCAGGTGTGGCCTAGGGGGAAAGGGCAGAGCCCCCATCCCCCCTTTTTCCGTCCAGTGGAGACCAAAAGGAGAGTTCATTCACCTAATGGGGTAGCTGGGGGCAAACGACTGATACTCTGAGGTTCTGACCCCAACTCAAAGCTCATGAACTATGGCTCTGGGGAGGGAAAGAAAATCCTAGCCTAACCCCACTTGAATACAATTCAAGGTAAGGAGAGCTAGGATGTAATCTAGGCTACCTCAGAGGGAGGAGAGATTACGTTAGTGTAAAGGCAACCGGGGAGGTGTAAAAGTATACAAAAGCCCTAAGCCGTAGGTTAGGGGCAAGGGAATCGACTACCAAGATCATCAAAACCCCTTGTATACTTTCTAGAAGGAGAAAAACTCATGTGCAATCACAGAATCTTATATGTATAAATGCCTAATATCTTCATTTCATAGATTAACACTAGGAACACTTATTATATCATGCATGAAAGTAAACTAAAATGCCTAGGCTATCGAGCCTAGGGGATGGGCTAGCAACTCTAGCGTCATAACTTCGGCTACCTACACTCGCCGAAAAACAAATAATATCGGCATAATATAACTAATTCCTAGCAATGGAGACTAAATAACTAATACTGATAATTAGCTAAGAAACCGGGAAAGTTGTTCTAGCTAACTAAATAAAGCATGCAAAGCGAACAACAGCGTCAGGACGCCTCCGGTTTAGCCAACAACTCCGCCACAAAACAAAGTATTTAAAGATAAAAAGGCGTTACTTTACGGCCAGAGCTGATTTATACAATATAAGAATATGGTACTCTACTTTCCAGAAGCAGAAGAGGCTGAAGATTGCGACATGCTGTGAAATAATAGCGAACAACTGGGAAAAAACACCTGGTCATAGACGCTACAAGCGAAGGAAAGAGAAGGCACGCGGTTATGACGTCAACCAAGATGGTGGCCAACATGACGTCGTTTATGACGTCATCTGAGTACCGTAACAGTAACGGAGGAGGAAAACTTTGTATCGGCTCCTCCCATAACTTGCCACCAACTTCCCCCTCGAAGCGTAAACGCTATGTGGGGTGCAGATAGCTATGTGGCGTGTCAAGCATACGTCCCCTGTTATTATACTATATCCTAAAGGGAAACCTTATGGGTACTCGCGCCAGAAGTTAGAATTCTGGAAACCTTTAGTTTAATTCTCTGGGAATATCTACTGTAGTCATTATATACCCTTAGGAAGCTACTGAAGGAACCTTCCATCAGGAGGGCATGGCCTAAGCCCAAAAAACATATTATGATCAGGCTTCCATCCAGTCGCACCTCAGCCGGCGGTCGGCTAGGGCTGTGGGTGGCGATCCAAGGGAGGACCGAAGAACGCTCTAATATAGCAGGGAGGTCTCCCGCCGGCAGATAGACCTGCCGCTATGCTATCCCATAGCAGTATCATGCAAGGGAAGCTGAATGGCTTGGCCCAGCAGGCGAAAAGACCGGGCCGACCCCACAACCCACTGGTACTCGGTGAGTTGTAGGACGGTGGACAGGGGTGTGATGGCTAGGCCATCACCAAAGGACAGAGGGTGAGGGGAAAGGGTCATGTGTAGAGGTGTAGGGGTTGGTGTAAGCCTTCCCCAGCACCCTAATAGGGGACTCTGTTTCGGTACCGGCACCACCTCAGGTAGAGGGAGAGTACATTCTCCAGCCTAGGGTGGGTTAGTACACTAAGGGAACGGCATTGACAGGCCGTCCCAAACTATAAAGAAACAGAATCCTTAAGGCTGCCTAACCTAGGCTAGGGAATGCATATCTCCCAGCCCAGAGTAGGCAAGCGCTGGACAAGTCGCTAGGCCACAGGGAGGAAGGGTTTCGTAACCCTGCCAGGTGTGGTCTAGGGTGGACGGCAGAGCCCCCCCCCCCCCCTTCCTCCCCTTTTGCCATCCAGCGGGGACCAAAAGGAGAGAGAGTTCATTCACCTAATGGGGTAGCTGGGACAAACGACTGGTACTCTGAGGTTCTAACCCTAACTCAAAACTCATGTACTATGGCTCTGGGGAGGGAAAGAAATTCCTAGCCTAACCTTACCCGAATCACGATTCAAGGAAAAGAGGGCTAGGATGTAGCCTAGGCTACCTCAGAGGGAGAAGAGATTACCTATATGTAAAGATAACTGGGGAGGTGTGAAAGTATACAAAAGCCCCTAAGCTGTTAGGTTAGGGGCAGAGGAATTGACTACCTAGATCATCAAAACCCCTTGTATACTCTCTACAAGGAGGAAAAACCCATGTGCAATCACTGAATCTTATATGTATAATTGCTTAATATCTTCATTTAATAAAATAACACCAGGAACACTTATTATATCATGTATGAAAGTAAACTAAAGCACCTAGGCTAGCATGCCTAGGCGACTGGGCTAGGATCTCTAGCGTCATAAAGTCGGCTACCTACACTCGCCGAAATTAAAGAATACTATCGGCATAATATAACTAATTCCTAGCAATGAAGACTAAATAACTAATACTGATAATTACTTAAGAAACCGAGACAGTTGTTCTGGCTAACTAAATAAAGCATACGATGCGAACAACAGCGTCAGAGACGCCTCTGGTTAGGCAATAGCTCCGCCACAAAACACAGTATTTTTGGTTAGAAACGCGTTACTTTACGGTCAGAGCTAATTTATACAGTATAAGAATAAGGTACTCAACTTTCCAGAGACAGAAGAAGCTGAAGATTGCGACATGCTGCAGTAAATAGCGAAAAAACTGAGAAAAAACACCTGGTCACAGACGCTACTACAAAAGGAATGGAGTTCGTGGGTGGTGATGACATCAGCCACGATGGCGGCCAAGATGCCGTCGCTTATGACGTCATCCGAGTACCAATAACATTAACGGAGGAGGAGAACTTTGTAACGGCTCCTCCCATTTCTTGCCACCAACTTCCCCCTCGAAGCGTAAACGCTATTTGGGGTGCAGGTAGCTATGTGGCGTGTCAAGAATACGTCCCCTGTTATTGTGCGATATCCTAAAGGGAAACTTTGAGGGTACTCGTGCCAGAAGTTAGAATTCTGGAAACCTTTAGTTTAATTCTCTGGGAATATCCACTGTAGTCATATATATCCTCAGGAGGCTACTAAAGGAACCTTCCATCAGGACGACATGGCCTGAGCCCAAAAAAACGGATTTTGAGCGAAGCAAAAAATCTATTTTTGGGTGAGATGGCCATGACGTCCTGATGGAAGGTTCCTTTAGTAGCTTCCAAAGGGTATATATGACTACAGTGATATTCCCAGAGAATCAAACCAAAGGTTTCACAGAATTCTGACTTCTGGCGCGAGTACCCTTAAGATTTACTCTCAAGGATATCGTATATAATCAGGGGACGTTTTCTTGACACGCCACATGGCAATCTGCACCCGGAATAGCCTTTACGCTTCGAGGGGGATACGTGGCAGAATTAGAAGGGTAGCTGCATCAGAGGTTACCCTAGTTCCCCTACTACTATCGTATCACAACCGCGCCAATTCCCTCTGGCGGTCATTCCTTGTAGCGTTGAGCATGGTGCTACAGATACAGTAGTTCAGGAGGAAAACTGTGAAGATCTTTTCTTTAGAAAAGAAGGGTGGGTCCATCTGGACGTCATGGCCATCTCACCCAAAAATAGATTTTTCGCTTCGCGCAAAATCCGTTTTTTGGGCTCAAGCCATGACGTCCTGATGGAAGCATACCAGAGAATTAATGTATCTGTGGATTTTCATCAGTGCCTTAACCTTGGGACAATATTTCTACGGCCAAAAGGGCCAATTGAGACAAATGATGTTACCGTTATCCGTCACTATCACTAAGCATAACAATCTTAGTGCTTCCTGCCCCCTGCAGGGAAGAGTCATTTTAGACGGTAGAAAAGGGGCCTCAAGGTAGCATTTATTGTATGAACAAACATAAGTATACACTGAGAATACAAACGGTCTCAAGGTTTGTATATATTGCCAAACCAATATCAGTGTCCCTATCCGTTGTTTGTAAGCATACAATGATATGAGAAATACTTACATGAGTAAGTCAAGGAACTCTGGCATCTTAAACATGCAATTGTCGGGCGAATCAGGACGCAACTGCATTTTAATGGACATTTATTTCTAATAAATGACTAAATACTAAATGAATGTAGCATGATAAGAAAATTATACAAGAGACATATACAGAAATTAATGTTCCCTTTTTGAAAGGGGAAGAAATGATGAGTGCCACTCTCAGACTGAAGAAAAGCTCTTTTAATAAGACTTCTCTTTATAATTTCTGTACATGATATAGTCTAACAACACTGTGTACTATGTACACATGGCACTAGTGTTATCTGTATAATTTCACACCTGAGATTCTGAACAGATTTGGTGTTACCTTGGCAACACTTATTCAAAGGGAGGTCACACGAAAAATGCTGACCCCTTCTCCTTATAATTAATAGTCTCAAAAAATTGACTGTTCATCGCAGAGCTAGACGACAGGATCCAAAATACCACCTGCCGCCACCATATAATGCTTCAATTCATAGACTTGCTTACCATAGTGTCTGTAAGACACACCGGACAACCTCCGTGCAGTAAATGAGCGAAGAGGCTCAAGTCCACACACTGAAAAGTTCAGTGATGAAGCAATTTTTCTCGGATCACTATCAGCAGGAGTACTTTCAGGATCCGCTCCGCTAATAAGGTAGGTGAGCTTCGCCCTCAGTTGTAGGGATAATTTGATCCAGAGGTTTCTCCTGTAAAGAGCTGTTTCTCCTGAAATCTGAAGTTCTACGAAGATAGACCTTAGGCACTCTAGCAGACATAGAGAGACATCTTCCTTCAGTGGGCAGATTCTCCAGGAATCCCACCTCTTAATGAGTAGCTCGTCCTTAGCGAGAAAGGATGGATCAGGAAAGGGATGCAGTTCTCCCACTTCTGTGAACTGAATGTGGCCCTCATCTCCAGATAGGGCCACTATTTCACTAACTCTAGCCCCGTAGGCTATAGCGAACAGAAAAATAACCTTTTGGGTTAGATCCTTGACGGAACAATCCTCATTGTTCACGGGTGAGGCATAATGTAGGATCTTGTCCAAAGACCATGAGATGGGCTTTGGTGGTGCTGCAGCCCTAAGCCTGCACATGTCTTCGGAATCTTATTAAAGATTTCATTCGTCAGATCCACTTAAAGGGTATATAGAAGAGGTCTAGTCAAGGCTGATTTGCACGTAGATATTGGTCCATGGATCCAAAGATCCAATCAAGCGACCTCTCTTGCAAAGCCGGCCATACTCTTGGTGCTTACTCAAGGGTCCATATGGGGACAGGACCGAGAAACCAATCTTCTCATAGTATCCAAGGATGCACTGCCTCCTCTCTCAAAGGCCATCGTGCTGTTGGCCGCCAGACCTTGATTATAAGGGTGGACAGAGAAGAACAGGCAGAAGACCATGAGATTCCTTTCGGTCGTTTTGCTTTTACAAAGCAACTTACTTTTTCCAAGAAGACTCGTATTGTCTTCTAGTTGACTAACTTGTATTCTTCTATGAATTCTATTCCGCCTTTTGAGATCCGAAGTCTTTTTCCTAACTATTAGGGCAAGGAATTCATAAGATGAAGGGATCAGGTGCTCTGTGATAAATCGAAGGCAGAAAACTTCTGAACCTCCTGGGTAATCCTAGGTGCAGAAATAGGACCAGCCTCAGCCTCAGGTCCTTCATTACAGGGAATGGGGTGCTCTTAGGCTACCTGGAAGCCAACAGAGCCCCGCTTCCTTAGAAAGGTCTCAGCATGTGGAGGGCCTTCCGCAGGAGATTGGATGGGCTGAACAGGAATTCCCAAGTCCACCCCTTCTACTCTAGAGACATGATGTCTGTTATCTCCACTAGAGGATCCTCGTATGGGGCTATATATCGAGATAGTATCTTGATAATGCTCGTGATGAAGAGATCGATCTGCAGCTCGTGGACTTGTTCCCATCTGGGAGGGAATAGGTCTGCGTCCGTGGACCATTCCAACTTTATCGGCTTAAGCCCGAGGATAGCATCCGCTGTCACCTTGCGGATCATTTATACGTGAGCTGCTGATAGGTGCCATTCCCTTAGGGAAGGGATGGCTAACACCACCTAATGAAATGAGACGTCCCTTATCCTCGACAGTTTCGAAGCCTCATTATCGCTTCGATGCCCCAGATCAGCCTGAGGAGGTCTGATCTGCGTGGAGAGAGTTTCCCCACCCATTACAGGGCTAACATGGCCTACGGGCTTTTGGCCTTTGGTCATTGTAGGGTAAGCGAAGAAGGAACGACCATAATTGGTCCTTTTAGATCTCTTCGAGCATTTGATGCGTATCTTCTCCAGTCTCTTAACGAATCTTACAGCTGTGCTCGTAGCACTGGGTCTGTCATTATCGTGAACTGGAGAGAGTTCAAAACTCCTCCCTGTTAGCATCTTGGAATCCTGACTGATTACAATAGTCTCTTGACCGACCTTGCGATCTCCTTTTACGTACCCAAGGGAAAGGAGAGTTGGGGTGACCACAGGTTTCAATGGTTTTTTAAAAACATTGAAGCCCTTGAGCTGGAGAGAATCGAGACTTCTTGAAGCTATCTTGCATCCCCGATGTTCCGGGGGCCGGATCATCTCCATGGATGCTCATAGACCAGCCGTTTCGGGTGCTGCCCAACCCATCCTGTCATCCAGGTCCTTTGTTGCCTGAACTCTTTCTAGGCTTGGTTTCACTTGACTGTGTCTGCCAATTCCGTGAAGTTCCTAGGACTGAATCTAGTCCAACGAGAATCTTGTCTAGGATATATGTTATCTTCTGTAACTTGGATCCTAGGTAGGAGGGGAGGGGGTGACTGACTGGAAGTTGCCGATAGACATCTTTCAGGTCTGACCAGATTGCGAACACCCCTTATTGAATAAGGTCCTTATGTTCAGAAGGATTAACATTCTGAACTTGTGTTTTATTGGAACTTGTTGAGTGGCGACAAGTCCAGAATGGCTCAGAGTTTTCTTGGGTCCTTCACGTGAACACCAAACAGCCTTCCCTGGAAATTGATGGACTCTACTTTCCTTACCGCTAGTATGCTCTAGAGCTCTAAGGTATACTCTTCCAGGGGGGTTTTGGAATGTAGGAAGAGTTGAGGAAAGGATGGTGGAGGTATGTCTATTTCCATCCTAGTCTCATCTTGGTTAGGCCTTGGACCGAAGGATCGAAGGTCCAGCGATCCGGAAGGAACCTCCCTCCTACCAGAAGTGTTTGTTTGCTTCGCATGACCAGAAGGTGTACATATCTGACCGTTTGTGGAACAACGGTCATTGTGACTGTGGGATGCTGTTGAACATCCCAAGGAGAACTAAGAAACTTTTCTGTGTTCCTTTTAGGTCGAGACTCACCACTGTAGAGGACTTTCTATTGAAAGTATGCACCACTATTGGAGAAGCCCTTGTTCTCCATGGTGGCCTCCCTAATCATCTTTCCAACTATCTTGTATGGAAAGAGGTCTCTACCCCGAACGTTGTAAGATATCAGCTTCCCAGTGTCGTGTTTCACTGTAATAGAAGATTCCTTTCTATTGTATAAAGCTTAGGATAAGTACGCTGGAAAAGAATAGGAGAGACACATACGTGTGAATCCCTCCAGCCAACTGCTGCGACCTTCCTAATTATTGATTCTAGGGCATCCTCTTTAAGGGGCCCCAATGGAAGATTCTAGCCCATAAGGATAGAGTAGTGTAAACAGCGCCTACATCCAGGGAATTAATAATAAGAATCAAAGAGACTGATGAAGAGTCAGCGTAAGAAAGGGGGGAAGTGAGTCCCCAAATCAGGTAGGTCTCAGCAAGAGATTGTGCTTAAAAGCACAGAGTATTGGAAAACTAATCTATTGTATGGTTATGTACCAAAGATTTCTGTCTGTGATATGGTTCTATACTACAGATGTATAGGGTATTGTATACACCTATACAACCGGCATACTACCGTCAAGGCTAGTACTTGGGGATAAGTCAACTGGCACAGTACTTCAGTACCGATATGGCTAGCAGTTCTCCGGCATGTCAATGACTCGTCGGTCGTCAGCAGGTCGCCTACAGAAGGCACACCATCCTAGCCAGCATTCAATGCGACTGGGTAGTGGTGAAAACTATAGGCATAGCCAGCAGCTCGCTGAATCGTCGGCGACCCCTCGGGCTGTCGGCGGTCCGCGGGTTGTTGGCGGGCTGCCAACTGAAGGCATACCAACCCAGCCATTGACTGGGTGGTGACCAAGGGCACACACTACCGACTCTCGGCGGGGGAGTCAGATGTGACAGTGAATCAATGACTGCCGTCATTGTTATCACTACGAGCCAGTGAAAGGTTCACCAACTTGCCAGTTACCACAATAAATAAGTGAAATCTTCGGTCCAATTCCCGTAGAGTTTCTATGTTTTCGTGAGGTCGTAACTGAACTGCGCCTTTTTGTTTCAGACAACACCTGAAACCAAACCAACCGTAGTTCGACAGCTTGAGACTGCCATCGTGTATGCACTGGCAGTGAGAGGGGGTGTTACCCCCATCCCCACCTCCTCCCCTCGAACTGAAGTGGAGAAAGTGGGATAAGGGACAGGATGTCGCACATTTAGGAAGCTGTAATATTGATAGGTATGGTTTCGGAGTTATTTTAGAAACCTCACACCCAATTGCGTAAGTTGTTACGAGCTGTATCCCTAGATTCTATTAACTTGGGATTTTCGAGACCTTCGGACAATAAGGTCCGGCCTACTTACAGGCCGGAGGGTCTCAGAAGGGGTTGGGGATTCGGAAATGATATTGCTGGGGGCATGAAACCTGCATGTATTATGTCCGTGAAAATATTCACTCTTACTCCTGGAGAAGACTGCGATGCATCATCTGGTGTTCCTCCTGTAAGGAAAGGAGAACAGAAATGAGTATTCAATTGATTATCACACTGATAAACAATTTGCAAAAGTCATCTTTTGACAAAATAGCTTAGGACAGGAAGCTATAAAGGGATAGTGGGAGACACATACGTGTGTGCCCCCTGCAAGCCAATGCTGTTACCTCCCCTCAGTATTAATTATTAGGAGATTTCTCCAACTGGGGAATTCCAGCTAAAAGGGGGTCGAACACCTAAGTGTAGAGAAGTGTACAAGGCACTGTCCCGCCATATACTTAACACTGTGAGGTAAGGAGGACTGATTTCTCAATCAGAGTATCGAAGGATACCATTCTTTCGATATAGGAGCGGTACCAGTAGAAGCTCGCACAAGGGTACCCAAGATATCTAGAAATAACTACTGTATAATCATACTATAGTTTTCTATTTGCAGTATATACCATACTGCAAATTACTGGCTACTGTATAATTATATCTAAAGTAGTTCAGCCAGTGTTCTGCTCCATCTGGCGGCCAACTGGATTAGGAAAGATAAAAGACATATATTTGTGTATCCCACCCAATCTATTTGCTGTGGCCTCCCTTACAATATTAAATCAGGGAGTTTCCTGATCAGGGAAACTCAGGGATAAGGGGTCTACCCTTTAAGGGCTAGAGGTGTCACACTACCAGCTCTTTACTAAATTTAATATTGTAGGGTAAATGGAAACTGATTTCAAATCAGAATATTGACGAAATTTTATTCTATCAATATAGGATTGGATTCAGCAAATACCTGGGCATGGATACCCAAGATATAATGGAAATAACTACTAGTGTAATATATACATTAGTTTTCCATCTGCCGTATATGCTATACTGCAAATATACTGACTACCTGTATAAACATATACTGTAGTTCAGCTGGCAAGTTGCCGGATTACCTAGCTCTTGCCGGAACATCTAGCATGCTAGCTAAGAGAGAGAGAGAGAAAGCATGGAGTGAAGGCTACCTATTACTGTGTATGTATACAGTAATTAAAATGTAAAAGTCTAATTTTACTGCCTTTCTCCGGAAAGAAGGTTCAAATGGAAGGGGAGAATGTAACATTCAGGCTTCCATCTAGCCACAGTACTGTTGCCGGCTTACCACTGCAATCCAGCCTCCGGCAGCACTAGTACAGTCGGCATGCTGCCGACTGAGTCAGTACCTATCTGTGCCGGTCTACTGCCGGCCAGAGCAACACGCCGACAACAGAAGTTGTGGCCAGCAGTTCAAGGGAGAACTGGAGAACCTTGGTGACAAAAGGGACCTCCCACCCACAGCCGGCATGGCCGCCGGAAGCCGTCAGTCGCCGACAGCCGTCAGCTGAGGAAAGGGGGTCTGGCCGGCTCCGGCAACCCACCGGCAATGGTAAGGTTGCAGGACGCCGGCTCAGGAAAGACAATGGCTCGGCCATCGTAAAAGAACAAAGGGGGGCGGGGGTGGGGGAATAGGGTCCTATACGAGGTATGGGAGGGGCCAGCAATGTTGCCGGACCTACACACCTTGAAGAAACTCTCTGTTTCAGTATCAGCACAACCCCAAGCGGCAGGAGAATCTTCTATTCTCCAGCTTAAGAGGTGCTAATACAGTTAAGGGGACGGCAACCATGCCGTTTCCTCTCAACAAGGGAGAAACAGAGTTCCAATGCCACGCCATCCTAGGCCACATGAGTATACTACTCTACAGCCTAGGGTCTGCGAGCATAGGACTAGTGTACTAGACCACAGGGCATCATGCAACCACTTTAGGTGTAGCCTAGGGAGGGCTAGCCTCCTATGCCAGCAGCTCAGCCGGCAGGGAATGCAATTCACCCCGCCGACCAACTGCCGACATAAGACTAAATACTCTGAGGTTCTGATCGAATCCCAAAACTTGCCGTCTGCTGTTAAGGGATGAGACAGAAAATTCTAGGCTAGTCATGCCTGAATTCGAAATTCAAGGCCGACGCGATAGGGTTGTAGCCTAAGGCTACTCTCAGAGGGAAGAGAGATTACCCATAAATCTCTATTCGAGACGAGTAACGGCTATAACAATTCCAGGAGATATCAAACTCCAATGAATGATAATCGATACACAAGGGTAACCGGGGAAATGTCGGAAGTATATGTTGTCTAGGCTAGGTTACCTAGGCAAGGCGAGATCTCGGTTACCTAAAATCACCGAAACTCTGACATATACGATCGACACAGAAGAGGGAAAATTATGCATATAAATATCTTTACAAGTATAAAATGCCTAAATAGCTTTCATAATAATAATTAATGCTATTTAAACCGGGAATGTCGTTTTGCTAACTAAATAACACATGTCCAATGAACGACAGCGCCCATGGCAACACCGGTAATCGGCGTAGATCCAATCACAATAAATACACTAATTTCATTGTGAGTCAGGAACTAATATACATATTGTAAAAAATGAATACTCAACTTTCTAGATGGATAAAAGAAGCTGTAGAAAGCATAAAGATAATTAGAAATTGACCGAAAATGTCAGATCAACAGGGAACACCACCGTAGCGAGGCGCTTCAAATTAAGGAATGACCGCCAGAGGGAATTGGCGCGGTTGTGATACGATAGTAGTAGGGGAACTAGGGTAACCTCTGATGCAGCTACCCTTCTAATTCTGCCACGTATCCCCCTCGAAGCGTAAAGGCTATTCGGGGTGCAGATTGCCATGTGGCATGTCAAGAATACATCCCCTGATTATATACGATATCCTTGAGAGTAAATCTTAAGGGTACTCGTGCCAGAAGTCAGAATTCTGTAAAACCTTTGGTTTGATTCTCTGGGAATATCACTGTAGTCATATATACCCTTGGGAAGCTACTAAAGGAACCTTCCATCAGGATATCATGGCTTGAGCCCAAAAAAAGGGTTTTGATGAATCAGGTAGTCCATTCTCCAGCTCCTAGCCTAGTAGCCTAGGGGCTTTTGTATACTTTCGCACCTCCCCGGTTAACTTTATGTATAAGGTAATCTCTCCTCCCTCTGAGATAGCCTAGGCTGCACCCTAGCCCTCCTTGCCCTGAAGGAGGATATGCTAGGGCTTTCTTCCCCGTCCCAAAGCCATTGAGCATGAGCTTTGCGTTCGGGTCAGAACCTCAGAGTAACTGTCGTGTGCCTCCAGCTACCCCAATAGGTGAATGAACTCCACCCTAGACAACACCTGGATGAGTAACGAGACCCCTCCTCCCTGTGGCCTAGCGACTTGTCCTGCGCTTGCATACCCTGGGCTGGGAGATATGTTTTCCCTACCCTAGGTTAGGCAGGCTTAGGGATTCTGTTTCCTTATAGTTTGGGACGGCCTGATGATGCCAGTCCCTTACTGTACTAACCCACCCCAGGCTGGAGAATGAACTCTCCTTATACCTGGGGTGGTGCTGATACCAAAAAAGAGTCCCTTTGCTAGGGTGCTGGGGAAGGCTTACGCCAACCCCCTACACCCCTTACACAGGACCCTTTCCCTCCCCCTCTGTCCTTTGGTGATGGCCTACCCATCACACCCCTGTCCGCCGTCCTACAACTCATCGAGTGCCGGTGGGTTGTGGGGTCGGCCTGGTCTTTCGCCTGCTGGGCCGCGCCGTTCAGCTCCCCTCACATGATACTGCTCTGGGTTAGCCTAGCGGCAGGTCTAGCTGCCGTCGGGAGACCTTGCTATCTTAGAGTGTTCTTCGGTCCTCACTTGGATCGCCACCAGCAGCCCTAGCCGACTGACTCTGGCAGAGCTGCGGCTGGATGCAAGCCTGATCATGATATGTTCTTCCTTTCATTTGAACCCTCCTTCTCGAAGAAAGCGAGGTTAGGGTAGTGAGCTGCCGCCCTCCCCTCCCCTTCCTTCACTGCTTTCTCTCTCTCTCTCTGAACTGGTGCCAGCCCACTGTCACACCGACTCTGCCGGCAACAGCCGGCAGCGTAGCCTATGTCACCTCCCAGTCACATAGAATGATGACAGGGTAGGTGTACCTTCAGCCGGTTGCCCACTAGCGGCCGGTGGTCTCCGGCGTGTCGGCGGGCCGCCGGAAATGCATAGGGCTTTCTCCTTTACCCTGTCACATAATATGATAGCTGGGGTGGGTTGCCTTCCGCCGGCGGTCCGACGGTGGCTGGTGGGCCTCCGGCAGTCTGGCGGGCCGCCGTTGCGCCAGCGGGCCGCGGGCCGCCGATGCGCCGGCGGGCCGCCGGCTCCACATATATTTACAGTATTGTGACGGTGGACCATTCTCTTGAACTAGCCCTGCCGTCAGTGCGCTGGCAGTGTCCGTTGTATGGCTGTATACAGTAGCCAGTACATCTGTGGTATAGTACATACTGTAGACAGAAAACTATGGTGTATAGTTATGCAATAGATATATTTCTAGCATACTCTGTGCATCCATGCACTGTCCCTTGCCGGGACCTACTTGAATTGGGGATTAATATCCTCCCCTTTTCTTTACGCTGATTGATCATCGGCTCTCCCCCTTTATTCCACTACTGATTCCTTGGAGGAAGTGCTGCTTACACTACTCTAACCCTATGGGCTAGATTCCTTCTTCGGGCCTACCTCGATGGGAGCCCTAGAATTAATAGTGGATAAGGTTCGCGGCAATTGGCTGGGCGGGATTCACAAGTATGTGTCTTTCCTACTTCATTTCCAGCTTACCTATCATAAGCTTACACTTGGAAAGGAATCTTATATTATAATTAATTAAGATTACATTAAGATTAATCTAAGATTACTCTAAGTCTAACATGATAGATTTCCACATACTAATGTGCCTTTCCTTTCTTTACAGGAGGAGTACATCCAGTGTGAGAGTGCCTTCTGCAGCGTTCGGCGCCGGGACTTCTACGGCCTTCTGGCGTGCGTTCTGTCACCCAGGGATCTCTGAAGTACTGGGACCCGCAGGTATGCACAACTTGCAAGAACCTGCTCAACGAGGCGTTCAAGACTTCCCAGTCTGCGGAGTCAAGGGACATTGCCCGGGAGAAACTGCTCAAGTGGGTGTGTGGCTTCCAAAAGAACGCCACGGGGCCTTAACTTCCCAACGAGAGGATGAGGGCTATGCTCTTCCCTAAGGCATCTGCGGATGCTGTAATCCCTCGACCCAAAATCCCATGCATCCAGCTGACGGTCGACCCCGACGTATCGGACGCATTACAGGACATCCATCTAGACGACGACAGGAAGTCGGAGGTGTCAGACACCACCGAGAGGACACTTATGGCCGAGGGTCATGAAGAGAAGCCTATTGCGGCTCCCGAATCTGAGGAAGAGGACATCGCAACGCCCTCTGTGTCATTGGTCGTTATCTCGGAACCAATCCCCTTTACGTCGTCCACTCCTATGCCCACAAAACCGGACGACTCCATGGATTCTTTTCAAGCCATGATGGCAATCCTCGAGGAGAGGTTCAGGAAGAGGGACGAGGATTTCAAGAAGGAAATCCTTTGCTTGACAATGCAACGCGAGTCTCAGAGGAGGCTTAACGTCAATGATCTTCCTACCTGCTCTGTGACCAACCCGTGGAAGCATGCCGAGTACATGCCCATCACCAGCGGTAGGATTGTGATCTTGGACAAGCTAGGCGCCATCCCCCTTGAAGAGGTGGAATTCTGGCCTAGCTACGAGTCGTACCCAGACTGCTTTGTACGACTCAAGTCAGAACCTGTTTTCAAGGAGGAAACAGAGCCGAAGGAGGTCATTGTGTTTGACCACGCGAAGGCTCAATCCCTGCTAGCAGGCTGCCTGAAGGCCAAGGGCAACACCAACTGTAAGGTGCCAGCCCTTAGCAAGAAACACCCGTCATTTCTTGCCCCCAATACTATGGTCTTCCCCTTCGCGGAGAAGTCCCTTCTGGCAGTGCTAAAGGTGGTGGAGGTGGAGAAACCCTGTCCTACATTGGAGGAATGTAGGCCCCTCTCCCTAGCCTTACCTCCCGACGATAAGAACTGGAAAGACATCCAGTTAACTTTCTCCATTGGAAAGTTGGAAGCCGACATCGCTGGATGTCAGTTCAGTGAGAACCTCCCCAAGCTGTCTGAGTATCTCCTTCGTTGGGAACAGGATACAAAAGGGAGGCTGGCCACCTCTCTCTCCCTCCAGGTGATCATGGAGACAATGGCTGGGGAAAATAGGACCTCAAGTGTATTCATGGTCCTCGCCAAGACCCATTTGGCAACCCTGACGAAGGACTTCTATAGCTTCGTCAGAGCACGGAGGGCCTGCAGGAAGTTCGTGTTTGTATCAGCCACGATTAAACACGAACCGAGGAAGCTGATTGCCTCCAACATTTGGGGAAAGGATCTCTTCCCCAATGACTTGGTCAAGGAGATCGTCGACAAGGCCGCCATGGAGAATAGGAACCTTCTCCAAAAGTGGGGCATGTCGTCGAAGAAGAAGTCTTCTCCGGATGAAGGCCCCCAACCGAAGAAGTCCAAGAGACCAAGGCCGCAGCCTCGACAGGCAAAACATCAGCTTCCCGCGGTCACAGCTCCCCAGGTGGTGGCGCAGCCCCAACAGACCTTCCAACTGGTACCCCAGCTGGTGGTGACTCAGTCACCAGCCTTCACGCCTGCCTACGAGAGGCAGACTACTACGTTTCGTGCCAAAGGTAGAGGATCCGGGAGAGACTCCTCTAGACGTCCCTCCAGAGGGAGAGGAGGCAGGGGAGCAAGCGGTCAAGGAGGCAAGCCCTCCGGAAACCAGAAGCAATGAGATGCTTCCGGTGGGAGGAAGACTCCGCCTCTTCAGGGATCGCTGGACCTACGATCCCTGGGCTCACAGCATCATCAAGAACAGACTAGGCTGGAGCTGGAGGACATCACCACCAGTTTTCCCCCAATTCTTCCAACACTCCACCCTTGTCCTGGAAGAATACGTCCAAGAACTCTTGAACAAAAAGGTGATCAAGAGGGCAAAGTCCATCAGGTTCCAAGGAAGACTGTTCTGTGTTCCCAAGAAATACTCCGACAAACTCATTCTGGACTTGTCCCCTCTCAACAAGTTCATCGAGAACAACAAGTTTAAGATGCTGATCCTTCAGCACATACGAGCCCTATTGCCCCGAAAGGCATACACAATCTCGATAGACATGGTGGAAGCCTACTGACACATTCCAATGATTCACCAGACCTCCTCCTACCCAGGATTCAGGCTTGAAAGAAGACAGTACGTTTTCAAAGCCATGCCCTTCGGGCTAAACATAGCCCCAAGGATCTTTACGAAGCTCGCAGAGGCAATCGTTCAACAACTACGCCTACAAGTCGTCCAGGTGATGGCTTACCCGGAAAATTTGTGGGGGGGGGGGGCAGCATCAGAAAAGGAATGCCTGCAAGTTTCCGAGAAGGTGATCCAATTCCTGGAACATCTAGGATTGAAGATAAACACCAAAAAGTCTCGACTTTCTCCAGCTCAGAAGTTCCAATGGCTAGGCATACATTGGGACCTCCAGTCACACCGTCTTTCCATTCCACTAAAGAAGAGGAGGGAAATAGCAAGGTCTGTCAAGAAACTTCTCAAATCCAAACGAATTTCAAGACGACAACAGGAACGGGTGCTCGACTCCCTCCAGTTTGCTTCAGTGACAGACCCAGTGCTAAGATCATAGCTAAAAGATGCATCAGGAGTCTGGAGAAGATGCGCATCAAACGCTTGAAGAGATCTCAAGAGACCTCTGCCGACTCGGCTACGATCACTCCTCAAGCCATGGTCGGAAGCCAAGAAGTTCAGGGGATCGGTACTTCTGCAACTACCTCCACCCTCGGTCGTCATCCATATGGATGCATTGCTAGAAGGATGGGGGGGGGGGGTCACTCCCATCAACGTCAAGTTCAAGGAACGTGGTCCCCTCTATTCAAGACGTTTCACATCAACATCTTGGAGGCCATGGCAGTCTTTCTCACATTGAAGAGGCTGTCCCCACGTCCCTCAGTCCACATCCGACTGACCCTGGACAGTGACGTAGTGGTCAGATGTCTGAATCGTCAGGGCTCAAGATCGCCCCAACTCAACCAAGTGTTGTTGCCCATCTTCCATCTGGCATAGAAGAAAAGATGGCACATCTCAGCAGTTCACCTTCAAGGACTCCGCAACGTAACGGCGGATGCTCTATCCAGAATAGCTCCTATAGAGTCAGAATGGTCCCTAGACGCAGATTCATTCTCCTTCATCTCTCACCAAGACCCGGAACTGCAAATCGACCTCTTCACAACGAGCGACAACAAATAACTTCCTCGCTACGTGGCCCCATACGGGGACCCTCGAGCGGAAGCAATGGATGCCATGTCCCTGGACTGGAACAGATGGACCATGATTTACCTGTCCCCTCCACCCAACCTTCTGCTAAAGGTCCTCACCAAACTGAGATCCTTTCAAGGAATAGCGGCCCTAGTGGGTCCCAAGTGGCCCCGGAGCAACTGGTTCCCATTGATCCTGGAATTTCAACCGAAGCTAATTCCCATGCCGGACACAGTTCTGTCCCAACAAGTTCAGAAGTCGACTGTCTTCGCTTCATTACAGAAAACCCAAGACCTTCATCTCATGATTTTCTCCCCCTAGCCGTCAAGAAGAGGTTTGGGATCTCGAAAGAAAGCTTAGACTTCTTAGAGGAATATAAAACAAAATCTACCAGAAGGTAATATGAGTCATCTTGGAAGAAATGGGTGGCCTTTGTCAAGGCGAGAAATCCTACAGAAATATCGATGGATTTCTGCTTGTCCTTCTTCATTCACCTTCATGGACAAGGCTTAGCGGCCAACTTGATTTCCACGTGCAAATCGGCCCTGACAAGAATCTTACTATAGGCCTTCTAAATATACCTGTCCAGCGAAATCTTCAACAAGTTGCCAAAGGCATGTTCTAGACCCAGACCTGGTCTCTCGACAAGGTGCGACATTTTGCCTCAGGTTTGAACAATGAGACTTGCCCTCTGAAAGATTTGACTCAGAAAGTGATTTTCTTGTTTGCTCTAGCCTCGGGGGCTAGTCAGTGAAATTTTGGCATTATCAAGGGAAGAAGGCCAGATTCAGTTCGCAGAAACAGGCAAACTTACCCTCTTTCCTGACTCAACATTTCTCGCCAAGAAAGAGCTACCCACTAAGAGATGGGGTCCCTGGAGAATCTGCCCTCTGAAGGAAGTTATCTCCCTGTGTCCAGTGGAGAGTGTAAAGGTATATCTTCGAAGAACTTCAGACTTCGGTGGAGGACAGCTCTTTAAAGGAGAAACATCGGGTTCTGACTTGTCACTTAAACAACTAAGGGCGAAGATCACCTACTTCATTCGCAGAGCGGATCCTGACAGTACACCCGCGGGTCACGATCCCAGGAAAGTCGCCTCTTCTTTGAATTTCTTCCAATCAATGGAATTCGAGAGTCTTCGCTCGTTTACAGGATGGAAGTCATCCAGAGTGTTCTTTAAACACTATGCGAAGCAGGTGCAAGAAGTGAAACACTTTGTGGTAGCTGCAGGTAGTGTGCTAAAACCTGCAGCTTAGTGCTGCGAAGAACAGTGAGTTATATTGGACTCTAGCTCTAAGGGTGACTGTGTTGACACTAGTGCGCAACATAGTGTAATTTGTGTTACCATGGTAACACTACGGACTGTTCTAATTTACTGAGGTGATGTTACATAGACTAAACACTTGTGCCACGTGTTTACAACATGAAGTGTATGTAAAGACATTTTCAGAAAGACATTACAATTCCTATGAAATCGACATGTGTGGTGGCAAGTTTCCTTTTCAGGTACCACGATCATTTCTGCCTATGTTCCAAGTCTATGTAAATTATTTGCATCTTTAATTACAGCTTTACATTATATTTTATGTACGCTAATTCTCATTTATTGTTAATAAATGGATTTATTGTTTTCGTGCATCTTATTTCGCCCTAACATTATAATAAAATCTGTTTGTGAGTATTATTATCCCTCTACTCTGCATAAGGTACTTGAACAATAGCATTCTATTGTTCCTAGGCTTAAACAAACCCATCTAGCTTGGTGTAACTTGTTCCAACAAGTGATACATACTCTATGTATCACTTGCTCTGGGACCGGCAGGTTCTTCTTGATGCTGGGTGGGTTCCATTTACCATGCAACTTCGAGACTTTCCAGAGTCCAATGGGACTCTTCCCTGCAGGGGGGGCAGGAAGCAGTAACATAGTACATGCTCAGCTGAAATGACATATACCGGTAATGTCATAGGTCTCTTAGGTCATAAGACCAAAGGAATATTATATAGAAGTCGAAGGCAGTACTGAGGGGAAAAAATCCACGATACATTAATACTCTGGTACACTTCCATCAGGACGACATGGCCTGAGCCCATAAAACGGATTTTGAGTGAAGCGAAATATCTATTTTTGGGTGATATAGCCATGTCGTCCTGATGGACCTGCCCTTTGTTCTCTATAAGGCCTTGGCAGGCCCCCTCCCGATCTTACTGTATCATGGGGGCTGGTCTTAACGCTAAAAGGAATAGAGTTGGCGGGCGGGGATGACGTAAGCAAAATGGCCGACGCATATGACGTCATCCGAGTCCCCATAACAATAACGGAGGAGGAGAACTTTGAAACGGCTCCTCCTATATCTTGCCACTGATTCCCCCCTCGAAGCGTAAACGCTATGTGGGGTACAGATAGCTATGTGGCGTGTCAAGAATACGTCCCCTGTTTTTATGCGATATCCTAAAGGACAACCTTAAGGGTATTCGCGCCAGAAGTTAGAATTCTGGAAACCTTTAGTTTAATTCTCTGGGAATATCCACTGTAGTCATATATACCCTTAGGAAGCTACTAAAGGAACCTTCCATCAGGACAACATGGCTATCTCACCCAAAAATAGTTTTTTCGCGTCCGTTTTATGAGACCGATATCCTGCAACCTTACCAATGCTGGTGGGTTGCCGGTGCCGGCCAGACTCTCTCCCCACTGCCGTTGTCTAGCTGCTGGCGGCTATGACAGCTGCATGCAGCCATGACAACTGCCGGCGACTGTGTGTCTTTCATCTGTCGGCGGCTATGACGTCTGCTGGAGGTGATGCATACTGCTGGTAGCCATGCCAATTACCGGAAGCCATGATGGCTGTCGGCGGCTGGCGGCTGCTGGCAGCATGATGGCTGGGAATGGGAAGTCCCTTCTGTCTCTATGGTTCTTCAGTTCTCCCTTGAACTGCTAGCCATAAGTTCTATTGCCGGAGTACCGCCGGCCAGACCGGCAGAGATAGGTGCTGACTCAGCCGGCAGCATGCTGACTGCACTAGTACTGCCGGAGGCTAGCCTGCCAGCAGTGTGTCAGCGGGACCTTGCCGGCAATAGTACTGTGGCTGTATGGAAGCCTGAATGTTACATTCTCCCCTCCCATTTGAACCTTATTTCTGGAGAAAGGCAGTAAAATTTGATTTTACAGACTTAATTACTGTATATATACACAGTAATAGGTAGCCTTCACTGCATGCTATCTCTCTCTCTTTTAGCTATCATGCTGGATGTGCCGGCAAGAACTAGCTATGCCGGCGACATGCTGGCTGATCTACAGTATATGTTTATACAGGTAGTCAGTATATTTGCAGTATAGGATATACTGCAGATAGAAAACTACTATATATATTATACTAGTAGTTATTTCCAATATATCTTGAGTATCCCTACCCAGGTATTTGCTGAGCCCAATCCTATATTGAAAGAATATAACTTTTTCAATATTCTGATTAGAAATCAGTTTTTTAGATAACCTTACAATATTAAATATTTAAAGGGCTGGAGTGTTACACTCCTAACCCTTAAAGGGTAGAACCCTTTTCTTGAGTCTCCCTGATCAGGAAACTCTATGATTTAATTTTGTAAGGGAGGTCACAACAAATAGGTTGGGTGGGATACACGAATATATGTCTTTTATTTTCTGAGTCCAGTTGGCGTCATGCCAGCTGGACTGTGCCATCACTTGCTCGCCACAAAGGCAGCACGATGGCTGAACTACTTATATATAATTATACAGTAGCCAGTAATTTGCAACATAACATATGCTGCAAATAGAAAACAATAGTATGATTATACAGTAGTTATTTCTAACATATCTTGGGTACCCTTGGCGAGCTTCTGCTGGTACCACTCCTATATTGAAAGAATAGTATTTCTTCAATATTCTGATTGAGGAATCAATCATCCTTACCCCACAGTGTTAGAAATAAAAAAGGACAGTGGCTTATACACTTTTCTACCCCTAGGGGTTAGAACCCTTTTAGTTGGAGTTACCTCAGTAGAGGAATCCCCCTATAGCTAACACTGAGGGGAGGTAACAGCAGTTGCTTACATGGGATACACAAGTATGTGTTTCCTACTATCCCTTTATAGCTTACTGTCCTAAGCTACTTTGTTAAAAAATGACTTCTACATATTGATTATCAGTGATATAATCAATTACATACTCATTTTGTTCTCCTTTCTTTACAGGAGGAACACCAGATGACTTGTGCTGCAATCTTCTGCAAGATCAAGAGTAAGGGTTTTTACGGTCATAATACTTGCAGGTTTCATGCCCCCTGCAATATTATTTCCAAATCACTACATTATTGGAACCCGCAGGTTTGTAATGCATGTCGGACATTAATGTCTGAAGGTTTCGAGAATCCCAAGTCTACAGACACTAGGGATACAGCTTGGGACAAATGACGCATCTGGGTAAGAGGTTTCCAGAAAATCTCTCCGGGACCTTACCTACCTAATAATAGGATGCGTAAGATTCTATTTCCGAAGGCAAGTAAGGAAATAGTGGTGCCCCAGGTACCAATTACATCTCCCGAGGGCCAGATAGCCTTTGGGAAGGAGGGCAGAAAGTGCTCAGGGGAAGAGCCAATGACGTCGACATCCTTGTCTTCTACCCCTCTATGAGAGGGAACGAACCAATTATGGGCCCAAGTGATTAATCTATTAGAGAGCTTTCGCAAACAACACGAAAAGCAGGAAGTAAAATGCAAGATAGAGCCTAGTAAAGCTCCACTTGTTGCTTCCCAAGGGTCATACAAACGACCCATGGATCAAGACCTCCCGACATGCTCCAAAACCAATCCCTGGAGAAGATGGGCATGGTTCCTTTGGACAAAATCCAATTTTGGCCAAGCTTTGACGCTTTTCCTAATTGTTTTGTTCGACTGAAGGATGAATCAAAGTCAAGGAAAGGAACGAAATCGAAGGAAGTCATGATTCTCGACCATGATAAGGCACAGGCTATCCTGTCAAGTAGCCTGGAAAAGGCGGGTTACTCGGTGTCGAAGGTATCTACACTAGGTAATAGGCACCCTTCCTTTCTTGCTCCTGCTTCAATTTCATTCCCCTTTATGGAGAAAGCATTTAAATCGGTTGCCAAGGCAGTGGAGGCAGGTAGGCCATGCCCTGCACTCGAGGAGTGCAAGCCTCTGTCACTAGCCTTTCCCAGACAGGAGAAGAACTGGAAGGAAGTCCATTCAACTTTTTTAGTAGGAAGATTAGATGCGGATGTCGCCAGTAGACAGTTTAAAGAAGTTCTCCCTAAACTATCAGAGTTTCTCTTGTATAATAAACAAGAGACAAAGGAGAGACTTGCAGCCTCCCTATCTCTACAAAACTACTTAGAGTTTTGTTCATCCCATCAAAGTACCCCAGACATGCTCATGGTCTTAGTCAAAATGCATATGGCTACCTTAGTGAAAGACCTTTACGCCTTTATGAAGGCTAGGAGAGCATGTAGGGAGTTTGTGTTCGCGGCCGCAACACTGAAACATGAGACAAGGAAGCTGATATCTTCCAACATCTGGGGTAAAGACCTCTTCCCAGATGAGGTAGTTAGGGAAGTAATTAAGAATGTCCCCATGGAGAACGTAGGTCTTTTCCAAAAGTGGGCCATCCTTTCAAAGAGAAAGTCTTCCATGGTTGTGGGTCTCCAACCTAAAAGGAAGACGGGAAAGTCCGGAAATATACTTCGAGCTGTTCAACAACTTCCCATGGCTGCAACGACCGCGATGCCACAGGCAGGTGGTCAAAAATTTAATCCTACTGATCATTCGAAGTATAGAGATGCTTCTGGTAGGAGGGAGGTTCCTTCAGGATCGTTGGACCTTCGATCCTTGGATCCCAGGCCTAATCAAGATGGGACTACGATGGGAAGTAGAAATGTCTCTGCCATCATTTCCTTAACTCCTCCTACAATCCAAAACCCTCCTAGAGGAGTATACCTAAGAGCTCTAGAGCATATAGGTGGTAAGGAAACAATAGTCCATCATATTCCAGGGAAGGCTGTTTGGTGTTCATGAGAAGGACTCAAGAAATCTCAGAGTCATTCTGGACTTGTAGCCACTCAACAAGTTCAAATAAAACAGCGATTTCAGAATGTTAATCCTTCTGAACATTTGGACCCTGTGTCAAAGAGGGGTGTTTGTAGTCTTGTCAGACCTGAAAAATGTCCCTTGGCAACTTCCAGCCAATCACCCCATCCCCTCCTATCTAGGAATGAAGTTACAGAAGGTAACGTGTATCCTAGGAAATATATGTGTCGGACTAAAAACAGTCCTAAATGTCTTCATAGGATTGGTAGACTTAGTCATGCAATAACCAAGTCTAGAAATGGTTCAGGCAACAATGTATCTGGACGAGAAGTTGGGGTGGGCAGCACCCGAAGTGGCTGGTCTATGAACATCCAAGGAGACGAACCGATTTCTAGAACATTGCGGATGCAAGACAAGCCTCAAGAAGTCCTAATTCCCTCCAGCTCAAAGGTTTCAATGGCTGTAAAATCATTGAAGTCTGTAGTCACACCAACTCTCCTTTTCTATAGGATTATAAAAGGAGATTGTAAGGTCGGTCAAGAGACTCGGTTAATCAGTCAGATTCCCAAGACGTTAACAAGGAGGAGTCCTGAGCTCTCTCCAGTTCGCAATAGTGACAGACCCAGTGCTAAGAGCACAGCTGAAAGATGCGTCAAGAGTCTGGAGAAGATACGCATCAAACACTTGAAGAGATCTAAAAAGACCAATATAGGTCCTTGTTTAATCGCTTCTCTAACAAAGGTTACAGTCCGAAATTCCCAAGACCATGTTGGTCCTGTCATGAGTGGGGAAGCACTCTCCATGCAGACCAAACTTCCTTCGGCTGATCTAGGACACCGAAGCGATAATGAGACGTCGCAATCGACAATGCTAGAAAATGTCTCATACGGTATAGGTAACGTTAGCCATCCCTTACCTAAAGGGATGGCACCCGTCAGCAGTTCATAAACAACCGATCCACAATGTGACAGTGGATGCTCTATTTTGGCTCAAGCCGATAGAGTTGGAATGGTCCACGGACGCAGACCTATTCCCTCCCAGATGAGACCAAGTCCCAGAACTGCAAATCGACCTCTTCATCACGAGCGTCTTCAAGAAACTACCTCGAGATGTAGCCCCATACGAGGACCCTCTACTAGAATTAACAGACATCATGTCTCTGGTATAGAAGGGATGGACTCAGATATCCTGATTCATCCCATCCAATCGCCTGCTGAAGGTCCTCAACATGCTGAGATCCTTCCAAGGGGGAGTAGCTCTATTGGCTCCCGAGTAGCCCAAGAGCAATCTGTCCTCTTTAGTGAAGGAACTGAAGCTGAGGCTGGCCCTAGTTCTGAACCCAGGACTATATCAGAAGGTTCAGAAGCTGATTGCCTTCGATTTATCACGGAGAACCCGAACCCTTCATTTCATGATTTCCTTGCCCTAGCGGTTAAGAAAAGATTTGGGATCTCAGAAGGCAATATAGAATTCTTAGAAGAATATAAAACTAAGTCAACGAGAAGACAATATGAGTCTTCTTGGAAAAAGTGGGTTGCTTTTGTTAAAGCAAAAGGACCGAAAGAAATTTCGATGAACTTCTGTCTGTCCTTCTTTGTCCACCTTCATAATCAAGGTCTGGCGGCCAACACGATAACTATGTGCAAATCAGCCTTGACTAGACCTCTTCTATATGCCTTTCAAGTAGATCTATCGAATGAAATCTTTTATAAGATTCCGAAGGCATGTGCAAGGCTTAGGCCTGCACCACCACCAAAGCCCATTTCATGGTCTTTGGATAAGGTCCTACATTATGCCTCATCTATGAACAATGAAGATTGTTCCTTTAAAGATCTAACTCAAAAAGTTATTTTCTGTTTGCTATAGCCTCAAGGGCTAGAGTTAGTGAAATAATGGCCCTATCTAGAGACGAGGGCCACATTCAGTTCACAGAAGTGGAAGAACTGAACCTCTTTCCTGATCCAACCTTTCTCGCTAAGAACGAGCTACCCACTAAGAGGTAGGGTCCCTGGAGAATCTGCCCTCTGGAGGAAGATGTCTCTCTATGTCCGGTAGAGTGTTTAAAGGTCTATCTTCGTAGAACTTCAGACTTCAGGGGAGGATAGCTCTTTAAAGGAGAAACCTCTGGATCAAACTTATCCCTAAAACAACTGAGGGCGAAGCTCAGCTACTTTATTCGTAGAGCAGATCCTGATAGTACTCGCGCAGGTCATGATCCGAGAAAAATTGCTTCATCACTGAACTTCTTTCAGTATATGAACTTTGAGCGTCTTCGTTCAATCACCAGATGGAAATCATCCAGAGTGTTTTACAAACACTATGCGAAACAGGTCCAAGAAATAAAGCACTATGTAGTGGCAGCAGGAAGCGTATTAAAATCTGCCCACTAATTACTGTCATAGACAGTTTATTAATTGGGACCTCAAACATCCTCGCTCAAATTCTGGATGGGAATCATCCAGAGTGTTCTACAAACACTATGCTAAGCAGGTCCATGGACTGAAGCATTATGTGGTGGCGGCTGGTAGAATTTTTAAACCTGCCGTCTAAGTCTGCGATGAACAGCTAATTGACTGGGACTGTCAATTAAAGGGAGAAGGGGTCATCACTTTTGGTGTGACCTACTTTTTATGAGTGTTACCATGGTAACACTATCTCTGTTCAAGATCCCAGGTGTGGAATTATACAGATAGCACTAGTTCCGTGTGTACGTAGTGCACAGTGTTGATAGAATGTAACCGGTACAGAATTTTCGAAGAGAAGTTTTATTATAAAAATTTTCTTCAATCTGAGAGTGGCACTCATTATTTCTTTTCCTTTCATGAAAGAAATAAAATTTCTGTATACGTTACTTGTATAATTCCGTTATCATGCTACATTCGTTTTACTGGTCAATTCATTTAGTCATTTATTGGGAATAAATGTCTATTAGAATGCATTGCGTCCTCATTCGCCCAACAATTGCATGTGTAAAATGCCAGAGTTCTTTGACTTACTAAAGTAAGTATTCTTCATATAGTTGTATGCTTGCAAACAATAGATATAAGAGACACTGATATTAATTCGGCTATATATACAAACTATGAGACTGTTTGTATATTCAGTGTATACTTATGTTTGTTCATACAATATATGCTAACCTTGAGGCCCCTTTTCTACTGTCTAGAATGACTCTTCGATGTAGGGGGCAGGAAGCACTAACATTGCTTATGATTAGTGATGATGACGGATAACGGTAACGTCATTTGTCTCAATTGGTCCAAATGACCATAGAAATGTTGTCCCAAGGTTAATCCACAGATACATTAATGCTCTGGTACGCTTCCATCAGGACGACATGGCTTGAACCCAAAAAACGGATTTTTAGCGAAGCGAAAAATCTATTTTTGGGTGAGATGGCCATGTCATACTGATGGACCCACATTTCTTTTCTAAAAAGAAAAGACCTTCACAGTATCCCTCCCGAAGTACTGTATCTGTAACACCATGCTCAATGCTACAAGGAATGTTCGCCATATTGGATATGGTGCTGTTGTGATACTCAATAGTATGAGAACTAGGGTAACCTTGATACAGCTCCCCTTCTGTTCTGCCACATCCCCCTCGAAGCATTAACGCTATTAGGGGTGCAGATTGCTATGTGACGTGTTAAGAATACATCCTCTGATATTATGCGATATCCTTGAGAGAAATTTAAGGATATTCGTGCCAAGAGTTAGAATTCTGGATACCTAAAGGTAAAATTCTCTGGGAATATCACTGTAGTACATATATCCCTTAGGAAGCTACTTATAGGAACTTCCATTAGGACGACATGGCCATCACACCCAAAAATAGGTTTTTTGCTTCGCTCAAAATCCGTTTAATATATCCATCCCTACATCCTAAAGTAGCCACAAAACCATTAGGAATGTATTTATTTATATTTTACATATATGATAGCCTAACCTAGGGTGATTAGGTCTATATCATCCTAGCCTAAGGTACTGTACTATTAGTCTATTTTTGTTTTTATTGCAGCCTGTGCTGACTATTTTGCTTGTGTTTCTGTATAACATGGCTCAGAAAATGGAAGGTGAGGTTGGAACAGTCGATTTATATGATAATCTCCTGTCTACCAAAGTAGTCAAATGCAACAAATATGTGAACAACTTATCGACATGAAGAGGGACATATCTAGTTTGTCAAATGCTTTACCTGTCACTTCCACCCCATTCAATTCTAACAGAGCTGACACATCTGACATTAACCAATTTGTTACAGTAGACAGAGCGGACATAACACCAACATCAGTATTGACACATAATTTGCCAACTAGTACACAGCCTGTAGGGCCTAATGATCCAGTTCAGGGTAGTAACACCATTAATAACCCAGTTATTCGGGTAGGTAATGTGCATGACCCTATTGATAATCAGTCTAAGAAATTTTGCTTAAAACCCAAGGATATTTTGATGTTGATTTTGTTAGATTTGCAAGGTATTAGAACTGATAATAGACTGGCTAGGTTTTTTGTCAAGTAGAGTTCTGTGTTTCTGCAGACATGGATAGGCTCCAAGTAGCACTTACCAGAGTGGATCAAGAAATTGCAACGCTAATAATGGCTGAAATGGCCAAAAGGGGAAATAACATATCTTGGAATCAAATTAAGGACTTTCTGAATTACCAATTTGCTTGTTCAGTTAATATTACACAGTCTTGGCAGGAAATAGAGATGGAACTGTACAGTGTAGATGAAGCCCCCAGAACATTTGTTAACAGAATGAAATGTAAATTATCTGCCTTTGCATTGAAATTCCCAAAGGATACCCTACCAAAAGCTGACAATCTTGTGAAAAGGAAGTTGTATAGTGGACTTGACGGTAGATCCCAAGAACAACTCATAGATTTCCTTGATGATGGGATACCTTTGGAAAGATTCATTGAACTAGTTGAGTATGAGTATCATTTAGCTATAATAAGTGGAACCATTGCCCAACGTAGAGTTTTACCTGTTAATCATTCCAATTCCCTTCCAACACCTGCAGTAAATAGTAGTGCACAAACCACATCAAAATTGGAGGATCTGGAGAAGCAAGTTAGTGAGTTGTCCAACCAATTAAAGAGATTAGGTAAGAAAAAGGGAAACAATCAGTATTGTGCTTACTGTAAGGTTAGAGATCACAAGCTTTCTGAATGTCCACATAATCCTCCAAGAGGTGTTTGTTTTGATTGCCACAGACCTAGTTGTAAAAGAGGTTCAACACAGTGCACAGGTCCTGTCCGAAATGAGTGACTAACGGCCAGTCACAAGTCTCCTTCTATCAATTTGATGATAAATCATGTAATGTGCCATGCTTTAATTGATACTGGTAGTGAAGTATGTGTAGCACAGAAGAGTCTTATAGAAAGTTTAGGTTTACATTGTAATCAAATGAGGAATATCCCACAACTTACTGGAGTAACTCAGCATGTTCTCCCTGTTCTTGGTACGGTGTATTTGGACGTGAACATTGGTTCCAGGGTGGTTACCCATTTATTTTCTGTAGTGCCAGATGGTTATTTGGACACAGACTTATTGTTAGGAGCAGATTTGATTAGGTGCGCACCAATGACATGGGACGATGCAAAGAAAATAATTGTTTGGGATAGATTTATTTATCCGGTAAGATATTTGAGACCCAGACCATCTAACAAAAGGGTCAGGCAGATTAAGGTACTTCAACCTAATGAACCTCAAAAAGCTCAGGTTAGACTTAGTTAGAAACTTATTCTACCCCAGTTTATTGCTGGTATTTACCCATTAGCTGTAGATGAACCTCCTAACACATTGTTGAAATTTGTACCTGAAATTAAGGATTGTCAAATCCAATCTGTGTTGTGCCTTAAAGTTAATGATGCTCAGGAAGTGTTTTTACCATTGGTAAATAATAGGAAAGCTAGGATGACGGTGAAGGGTGGAACTTTATTAGGTTGTTATAGGATAATCAATGAAGATGATATTGATCAGCCAGATCCAAAGTGCCGGAAAACTAGAATTCAGAATGATTTAGTTCCTCCAGGTGTTGATGTCAGCATCCAGTCAGGCAATACCAGAGAAGAAAAGATTAAATAATTGTTTTCTCAACAAGATAATTCCCATCTTAATGCTGATCAACAGGTAGAATTAAGTGATATGTTAGTTGCAAATCACTCCATATTCATTCTTGAAGAAAAAGAATTGGGAAATTTAAAGATGTTCAAGCTCATATTGCAGTAAGTGATCCACATCCAGTTAGGTCTCCCATGCATTGATACCCTGAAAAAGCCAAAACACTTATTTCCACCATGTTAGAGGATATGGAAGAAAGAGGGATAATAGGACCATCTAATACAGCATGGTCAAGCCCTATTGTTCTTGTAAGGAGACCTGATCACATTCAAAGGACGTGCCTCGATTACCGTAAAGTCAACACACACCTCCAGGTTGATATTCACCCTTTACCTAGATTAGAGGAAATGGTAGATACAGCTGCCGGAAACCATTATTATGCTTCTTTAGATATGAAAGATTCATATTATCAAGTGGAATTAGATAAAGAGAGCCGGGATTTAACAACTTTTAGTGATGGAGTTTCACTGTATAGATTTAAGCGCCTTCCTTTTGGATTAAGTTGCAGTCCAGCTATATTTTCACGTATCATGTCTAATATCTTGGCTCCTCTTATTAAGAAAGGGTGGGTTAAGAATTACTTAGGTGATATGGTTGTTTGGGCTCCCAGTTTTCCCATCTTGTTGAAAAGGTTAGAGCAACTATTCAAACTCTTCAGTGACAAAGGAGTGAAGTTAAATCTAAAGAAATGTCAGATAGACCAAAAGGAAATAAAGTAAAGTTTTTAGGTCATACAATCTCCAAGGACGGTTGTAGACCATGTCCAGACAATATCAGTGCAATCAAAGGCATGAAACCACCTACCAATGTTAAGCAAACTAGGAGATTTCTGGGAGTGTGTAGGTTTTACAGAAAACACATTAAGGATTATGCTAAAATTGCTGTTCCCATGACTAATCTCTTAAGAGAGAAAGAACCCTTCCTGTGGACAAAGAATTGTCAGTTCAGCTTTGAACAGATGAAACAAGCATTAGTCACTGCTCCAGTGTTAGTAAAGGCTCAAATGACTAAACCCTTTGAATCATTTACTGACGCTAGTTTAGATCATGTAGGTGCGGTTTTGATGCAGAGACAAGATGATCAGTTGAAACCTGTTGGATATTTCTCTAAGAAACTGAAGCCAGTTGAGCAGCGCTACAGTACCACTGACAGAGAAGCACTTGCTATTGCCTTAGCATGTCGTAGGTTTCATCATTTTCTTTGGGGTGTTCCATTTACCATTCACACAGATCATCAACCTCTAGTATCAGTGTTCAAGAGAAAGACTAAATCACCTAAAATGAGCAGATGGGTAATTGAGATGCAGGATTACTGGTTCAAGGTAGAATATAGGCCAGGTAAAAATAATCAGGTGGCAGATCAACTAAGTAGACCAGTTAGAGCAGTTTTTCATCAAAGTACGGACGATTATCTCGTTCTGAGCAAGGAGGAGTTTAAAGAAAAGCAGCTAGAGGAACCAAGGTGGGCTGAGCTAATAACCTTTCTAAAGGGTGGCAAATTACCACATAAGAGGTTTCCTAGAGCTTTGATTACACAGTTCCTGCTGTATGAAGGCTTATTATATCTCAGTGCAGATAAAGTTGATAACTCCATTCAGTTGAGATTAATAGTTCCTAGGGATTTATCCAAGGCAGCTTTGAAGTTCGGTCATGAATCATTGTCAGGTCACTTAGGAATACGCAAAACAATTGATTCTATTGAAAACTTATTTTATTGGCCTTCATTGCGATCTGATGTTACCAAATATGTAAGTGAATGTGTCATGCATCAAAAACGTAAAGCTGGTAGTTCTTTACAACAACAGTTTCTGGAATTGCCTCCAATAACTAATCCTTTAGAGAGAATCAGTCTTGATTTAACAGATATGTTATTTGGTGCAAATGGTTACAGATATGTATTGACTGTTATTGATCTTTATAGCCGGTATGTTAAGTTCTATCCCTTGCGAAGTAAGCCTACAGAGGAGGTAAGCAAAAACTTCTTTATATATCTGAATGACTTTGCCGTACCTATGACTGTCATTCTGGATAATGGGGCTGAATTCACTTCAAATCAATTTAGAGAATTATATCGCGTACATAAGATCAATGCAGGTTATATTACCCCATATCATACACAAGGAAACAGTGTTAGTGAAAGGATGCATAGAACTATGAAGACTACTAAACGTGATGTGCAAAGGACATCCTTATCAATGGCCAAAGTACTTAGGTGAAACACAGCGTGTGCTCAATTCTGCTGTACATACCACTCTTGGTGAACAGCCTCACTATGTATTTTTCTCTCGTAGGGCACCTAGGCAAGTTACTAGTGTGTTACCCACAATAAATAATGGTGTAGAAGAGACTGCTATTGAAAAAGCACATGAAATAATTCAGAAAACTCATAGAGAGATGGCCAGCAGGTATCGCACAATAGCCAATCAAAAGAGGAAGAATGAGAAAGTGGATGAAAACTGTCTCGTATGGGTTAGAAATGAAAGTGTGATTCCCAGCACAAGTAAAAAACTTAACCCAAGATAGTCTGGTCCTTATGTAGTAACCAAGGTGTTTAGGGATGGTGCTAAATATGAGTTGAAAAACTTGTTTGACCACACCATTATTGAACGTGCTGCTGACAAAGTAAAACCTTTTGTAGGACAAGAACAGTGGTTAGTGAAAATGCAGAAAATGGATATTATCAATCCGGATGTGAACGAAAGAGTACAAACCAGAGGTGCTTGCAATATTGTTCCTTCCTCTAGATTAATTGAGGAAATTTGAGATCATTTTATTTTTTATACTGTATTTTGTATTTTTGTACTTTTATATGGAAATGTATTTTATTCTGTGCCTTAGCATTGTTCATGCATATAACAATCATGTTAATTTCCAAGTGTCTTTATGGGTTATGTTCATAGATCATGGATCTGATAATAACACTTCGTTACCGTGAACTTCTACTCGGTTGAGTTTGTGTATCAAGAGTAACCCCATCCAAAAGCTTTACAAACTCTGGTGGAGTTGTTCAAGTTATGTGACCGATGTGTAAGTTAGTCATTAGGATGCTTTAAGAGGTATATTATCTTCAAAGGAACTTTGCTCCTGCTTAGGGTTATTGAGTGCATGAGACTGAATGACGTGAAGAGGTTGTTTGTAAGGAAAATAATCCTAAGTAATTATACCATTAATGAGGAGTGACTAGGTCTTAATTGAATTTAAGATCACTCTTACATAGGTGTTTTAACTTGGTAAGGTTATTAGGGTGGTTAGGTAGAAACGCGCCTTAAGGGTGGCGTCCCACAACTTGCTCTGTATGTCTGTTAGCAGACCTTGAAGATTAAATGTTGCGGCCTATATCCGGCTGAGAGATGGCTACTATTCATGACTTATAAAACTTGTTGTTGTTAGATCTGTTTTCTACCCTAGACTTTGCAGTTAGTTGATAGTTCTTGATAAATGAAAACCAATTTCCGTAGGGGTTAAGTGATCTAATGACAGAAATGCTTCATTTAACTGAATGGTAATTCCATTTACGATTCTTAGACTTGATAAACGAATTGGTTTTCATTTCATCAAAATGTTATGTTAGCCACACGTAGTTGAGATGGTGTAGGATCGAGTGTGCATACGCAGAGGTGTAGAGAAGCGTAACAAAGGAGTAGTTGTGTCTGTGGTCGAGAGTTTGTGATTGAGTGCCAAGGTAAACCGAGGCGTAGTTATGTGAGCCTTGGGCAAAGCTGTGCTAGGTAAGCTCAGAGCAGTGAGCACACTCTTTGAGCCGACAGCGACCAGTGTAGAAGGGAAACGGTGTTGCTCCCCCTTATTATTATGTGAAACTCTTACTTTCTCCCTTGTAAAAGGTATACACTTGTTTTAGTTATAATTAGTGTTTTAATAACACTTGATATTGTCTATTGTGGTTATCTTTTTAAATGTATCAAATAAAGTACGATAATTTTGCAAATATTGAAACTGCTTTATGCTATGCTTGCATGTGGGTTTGAATTGTGCTACCAACCGTAAGTTAAGATGTGTAATATTATTCTCAGATTTGTGAAGTTTATTCTTTGAGTTGCCAGGCTAACTCTGCAGTGTTGTAGGTTAGGTAAGAGTACAGTATAGCCTAGGCTACGAATTACATGTTGTTTGACATAGGATCGCTGTCCTAAACGAAGACTTTTTGGGCTCAAGCCATGTCGTCCTGATGGAAGGTTCTTTTAAGTAGCTTCCTAGGGTATATTTGACTACAGAGATATTCCCAGAGAATTTAACTTAAGGTCTCCAGAATTCTAACTCCTGGCGGGAATATCCTTAAAGTTTCCTTTTAGGATATCGCATAATATCAGGGGACGTACTCTTGACACGCCACATAGCAATCTGCACCCCGCACAGCGTTTACGCTTCGAAGGGGAAAAGTGGCAAAATAAAAGAGGAGCCGTTAATAAGGTTCCATTCCTCCATTACTGTTTGAGTACCCAGATGGCGCCATAATCGCCGCCATCTTTATTCCTTTTTCTGTAGCGATATCGCTCGGTGGTTTTCCCAGTGCTCTCTCGTGATTTGGGATTTATCATGCAATCTCCAGCCTCTTCTGCCTCTGGAAAGTTAAGTATTTAATTCTTATGCTGTATAAATATAGCTCTCGCCGTAAAGTAAAAAATTGAACGAATTAAACATAATTTTTGGCAGAACTATTGCCTGGACCGGAGGCGTCTTCGGCACTGTCGTTCGCAACGTATGAGTTATTTAGTTAGCCAGAACGACTTTCCCGGTATAATAGCTTAAATAATTATTCAGCTATTTAGTCTTCATTGCTAGGAATTAATTATATTATGCCGATAGTATTCATCAGTTCGGCGAATTAGGTAGCCGATCTACGCTAGGTTTCCTAGCCTAGGCGTTTTAGTTTACTCTCTTGCATGATATAATAAGTGTTCCTGGTGTTAATAAAATTTAAATGAAGATATTAGGCAATTTATACATGTAAGATATATTGATTGCATATAAAATTTTCCTCTTCCAAGATAGTATACGAGAGAGCTTCGATGAGTTAGGTAGTCGATCTCACTGTCACTAGGCTAGTAGCCTAGGGGCTTTAGTATACTTTCATACAATCTCCCCGGTTACCCTAATGTATAGGGTAATCCCTCCTTCCCTCTGAGGGTAGCCTAAGACTACAATCCTAGTTGGTCTTGCCTCGAGTTGTCATTCAGGCAAGGTTAGGCTAGGGTTTTTCTGCCCCTTCCCCTAGCTACAGATGGTAAGCTTTGGGTTTAGGTCAGAACCTCAGAGTATATGTCCTGTGCCAGCAGCTGGTCGACAGGGTGAATGTATTCTACTGTTGGGCTTTGGTTGTCGGCATAGGAGGCTTAGCCTCCCTAGACTCCACTTGAAGGGGTCATGTAATCCCCCTTCTCCCTGCGGTTTAGTCGACTAGTCCTGTGCTAGCAGACCCTAGGCTGCAGAATAGAGATTTTCTGTTTCTCTATGATGAAGGGTGGCGGGTAGATGATGCCGGCCCCCTTACTGTATTGGCAGACCCTAGGCTGGGGAATGAGTTCTCCGTCCGCCTAGGATGGCGCCGATAGTGAAACAGAGTTTCTTCGAGGTGTGGTAGGACCAGCTTACTGTCGGCTCCTCTCACACCTTATACAGGACCCTTTCCCCCTCCCCATTCTCTCCTTTAGTGATGGCCTAACCCTCACATCCCTTTGGCCGTCGTCCTGCAATCTCGCCGCTTGCCGGCAGGTTGTAGGGCTGGCTTGGGCTTCTGCTTGTATGGCCTAGTCGTTCAGCTTCCCTATCGGACACAGTGCTCCGGGATATCTGTGTTGGCAGGACCAGCTGCCGGCAGAAGACCCATTAACTTTGGAATGTTCTTCAGTCCTCCCTTGGGCTGCCATTCGCATCCTATGACCGGCAGGGACCGGCAACGGAGATGGATGGGTGGAAGCTTGATTATCTTATATTCTCCCCTTCCATTAGATCATTCATTCCGGAGGAAGGAAGTGAGACAGTGCTCTTACATCACCCTTCACTCCTTGCTTTCTCTCTCTCTCTTGGCTAGTGCTGCCAGGTACTAACTTACAGGCAGCTACCGGCCACTAACCTAGCCGGCAAGATGCTGCTAGACTTGTGGACCAACAGCCAATGATTCACTGACATAACTGACTCAGCCGGCAAGAGCTGGCCGAGTTCGGTCTATCAGCAACTACTTTGTCACATAGATTGCTGTCTGGGCTAGTGTGCTGACAGCCGGCAAACCGGCCGGCGTCCGGTAAGCCACCGGCAATCCGGTGGGTTGCCGGCTACAAATTTTTTCAATATTGTGTCAGTTGAACTGTGCCTTAGGTACTAGCCTTGCCGGCTGCATGCTGGCGACAACTACAGTATATGTATATACAGTAGCCAGTAAATCTGTAGTATAGAACATACTGCAGACAGAAAACTATGGTATAAAAGTATACAGTAGTTTTAAATTTTCCAACATACTCCATGCCTCTGTCCAGGCGCAGTCTATTGTTGAGACCTTATAGATAGGGAAAGGATTTCCCTTGCTATATACTGATAGATGATCAGTTATTAATTACCCTCATTATTAATCCCTTTGGAAGTGAGTGTTAGCTACACTCTTCTATCCTTATAGGCTAGATTCTTCCACTGGGCCTCCTGAGGAGGATAACCCTAGGATTAATATAGGCTAGATTCTTCCACTGGGCCTCCTGAGGAGGATAACCCTAGGATTAATATTGAGGGAGGTCACAGCAATTGGCTGGGCAGGAAACACATGTAGGTGTCTTGTGTCTTTCCTAATTCATTTCTGGCTTATCTATCCTAAGCCATATGCAAGCTGCGCTGATGGGTTCGTGGCTTCTAGAAAAATGCCACGGGGCCTTACCTCCCCAACGAGCGTATGAGGGCCTATCTTTTCCCCAAAGCATCTGCGGATGCTGTCATTCCTCAGCCTCACCCTGAGATCCCTTGCATCCAGATAGCCGTGGACACGGATGTCTCGAATGCGATGAAGGACATCCATATAGATGATGAGATGATGTCAGAGGTGTCAGAGGACACCAAAAAGGACCTTCTAGCTGAAGGTCAAGAAGAGGAGTCTACGTTGGCTCCAGAGACAGAAGAGGATGAAGTCGAAACAGTGTCTGTTTCGTCGGTTCCTGCCCCAGAATCAATCCCCTGTACGTCCTCCGCTCCTCCACCTGAAAAGTCGGATGACACCCTGTCTGCCATCAAAGCCATGATGGAGATGTTTCAGAAGAAGAGCGAAGAAAGGGAAGCTACGCTAAGGAAGGAGATTCACCAGCTTGCAGCGACCCGTGGGTCTCATAGGAGACTGAACGTACATGATCTTTCCTCGTGCTCCGAGGTAAACCCATGGAGGCATGCCGAGTACATGCCAATAACAAACGGCAAGATCTTTATTTCAGAAAAGCTGGGAGCTGTCCTTATTGAGGACATTGAGTTCTGGCCCGGCTTTGAGTCCTATCCTGACTGCTTTGTTCGTCTAAGGATGGAACCCGTCTCCAAGGAGGAGACAGAGGCCAAGGAGGTCATAGAGCTTGACCATACAAAGGCTCAAGCTTTGCTAGCCAGCAATCTGAATGACAGGGGCTTCACCAACTCTAAGGTGCTAGCCCTGAGTAAGAAACACCCTTCCTTTCTTGCTCCAGCAACAATGGCCTTCCCCTTTGTGGAAAAAGGGTTCGAGGCAGTGATCAAGGCAGTGGAAGCTGGGAAACCTTGCCCTACACTCAAGGAGTGCAGACCCCTTTCCCTAGTCCTGCTGACAGATCAGAAGGACTGGAAGCATGTTCAGCTTACCTTCTCAGTCGGAAAGTTGGAGGCCAACATCGCTGGACAGCAGTTTAGCGAAAACCTTCCCAAGTTATCAGAGTTCCTCCTGCGTAGGGAGCAGGACACAAAAGAAAGGCTTGCTGCCTCTCTGTCCCTCCAGGTGACCCTGGAGGCAATGGCCAGTGAACATAAGTCCCCAGATATGTTCATGGTCATAGCCAAAACACACTTGGCAACCTTAACTAAAGACTTTTATAGCTTTGTTAGGCTAGAAGGGCTTGTAGGGAGTTCGTGTTTGCCTCGGCTGTGGTAAGGCACGAAGCCAGGAAGTTGATATCTTCCAACATCTGGGAAAAAGACCTCTTCCCGAATGAAGTGGTTAAAGAGATAGTCAACAAAGCCGCCACGGAGAATAGGAATCTTCTCCAGAAGTGGGGCATGTCGGCTAAGAGGAAGTTTTCTCCGGATGAGGGTCCCCAACCGAAACGGAAGACAAAGAGGCCAAGGTTGCCTTTTCGCCATGCTAGACAACAACAACTTCCCATGACCGCGGTGCCTCAGATGGTGGCACAGCCCCAACCCTCCTACCAAATGGTTCCCCAGCAGGTGGTGACTCAGTCACCAGCCTTCACTCCCGCCTATGAGAGGCAGACCACTACCTTTCGCCCTAAAGGTAGAGGGTCAAACAGAGGTTCCTCTAGACGTCCCTCGAGAGGAAGAGGGGGTAGGGGAGGACGTGATCAAGGAGGCAAGCCCTTTGGAAACCAGAAGCAATGAGATGCTTCCGGTAGGAGGAAGCTCCGGCTATTTCGGGATCGTTGGACCTTCGATCCCTGGGCCCACAGCCTAATCAAGAACGGACTGGGTTGGAGCTGGAGGACAGCTCCGCCATCATTCCCTCAATTCTTCCAACACTCCACCCCCGTCCTGGAAGAATACACTCGAGAGCTCCTGAGCAAACGGGTAATAAGGAGGGCAAAGTCCATCAATTTCCCAGAAGGCTGTTTTGTGTTCCCAAGAAGGACTCAGACAAACTAAGAGTCATTCTGGATTTGTTGCCACTCAACAAGTTCATAGAAATCGACAAGTTCAAGATGCTGACCCTTCAACACATAAGGGTCTTGCTGCCCAAAAGGGCATACACAGTCTCCATAGACATTCCGATCAATCGCCAACTTTCCTCCTACCTGGGATTCAGGCTACAAAAAAGAAAGTACACTTTCAGAGCCATGCCCTTCAGACTAAACATAGCCCCAAGGATCTTCACGAAGCTTGCAGAAGCAATCGTTCAACAACTATGCCTACAAGGGGTTCAGGTAATATCCTACCTGGACGATTGGCTGGTGTGGGCAGCATCCGAGACGAAATGCATGCAAGCATCCAAGAAAGTGATCCAGTTCCTGAAACATCTGGGATTCAAAATCAACACCAAAAAGTCTCGACTGTCTCCAGCTCAGAAGTTTCAATGGCTAGGTATACATTGGAACTTACAGTCAAATCGCCTCTCCATTCCATTAAAGAAGAGGAGAGAGATAGCGGGATCTGTCAAGAGACTACTTAAATCCAACAAGATTTCAAGACGCCAAGAGGAGAGGGTGCTGGGCTCCCTCCAGTTTGCATCAGTGACAGACCCAGTGCTAAGAGCACAGCTAAAAGATGCATCAGGAGTCTGGAGAAGATATGCATCAAACGCTCGAAGAGATCTAAGAAGACCAATACCGATCCGACTTCGATAACTTCTCAAGCCATGGTCGGAGGCCAAGAATTTGAAGAGGTCAGTACCTCTGCAGCCGCCTCCACCCTCAGTCATCATCCACACAGACGCATCATTGGAAGGATGGGGAGGTCACTCTCATCATCGGAAAGTTCAAGGAACTTGGTCCTCTCTATTCAAGACCTTCCACATCAACATTTTGGAGGCCATGGCAGTCTTCCTTACATTGAAGAAATTATTCCCTCGCCCTGCGGTCCATATAAGACTGATTCTGGACAGCAAGGTGGTAATGAGATGTCTGAATCATCAAGGCTCGAGATCACCTCAAATCAACCAAGTGTTGTTGGCCATCTTCCGCTTGGCGGAAAAGAAGAGATGGCACTTATCAGCAGTTCACCTTCAAGGGTTCCGCAATGTGACGGGGGACGCTCTATCCAGGCTAACCCAGATAGAGTCAGAATGATCCCTAGACGCAAGATCATTCTCCTTCATCTAACATCAAGTCCCGGAACTGCAGATCGACCTCTTCGCGACGAGTAACAACAAGAAACTTCCTCGATACGTGGCCCCATACGAGGACCCTCTTGTGGAAGCAGTGGATGCCATGTCCCTCGACTGGAACAATTGGAGCAGGATTTACCTGTTCCCTCCATACAACCTGCTAATGAAGATCCTCAAGAAGCTGAGAGAGATGGTGGGTGTCTTTTTTGACCTCGAAAAGGCATATGACACCACCTGGAGGGGTGGTATTTTAAAGCAATTGGCCTCGTGGGGTATAGGAGGACATATGTTCTCTTTTATTGAAGATTTTTTATCAAACCGCTCCATTAAAGTGAGAGTAGGGTCAGAACCATCTTCATCCTACATGCAAGAAGAAGGTGTCCCCCAAGGCAGCGTATTGAGTGTGACCTTGTTTGCTGTTGCAATTAATAGTCTCATTAGTCACATACCTCCTGGCATACAAGGATCACTATTTGTCGATGACTTTGCAATTTATTGTAGTGGATCATCTGCACTACAAGCATGCCAAAATCTTCAAATTGCAATAAATGCTGCTTCCGCATGGGCAAATTCTCGCGGATTCATGTTTTCTCCTCAGAAGACCAAAGCCATTCGCTTTACTCGTACTCGTAAAAGGGAAGAGATCCCCACCCTTTTCTTAAATGATTGTATTTTGCCATATGAGGATAGTGTCAAGTTTCATGGAGTCATTTTCGACAAGAAAATGACATTTGGTCCCCATATAAATGACCTATCTATCAGGGTTAAGAAGTCACTGAACATTCTGAAAGTGATATCGCATTTTGATTGGAGTGCTGATAGAACAACTTTGCTTAGAATTTATACCTCTTTATGTCTGATCAAGTTAGACTATGCATGCCAAATATATGGGTCAGCTACAAAGACTTTACTTGGAAAACTTGATATTGTTCACAATGCTGGGCTTCGCATCTGCACTGGTGCTTACAGAACATCTCCCATTGACAGTCTCTATGTTGATTCTGGCATACCTCCCCTTTCCATTCGCAGAGAGGAGTTGAGTTTGAGGTTTTTAGCTAGGTCCCTTGCTGTGAGAAACAATCCTAACTGTAAATATGTTAGGGCGCCTTTAGATCGGGCTCCTAACAGATCTAAAGTGCCTAAGCCTTTGGAAGTACAGCTGAAAAATGATGCTAGAGAAGTAGGCTTGTTAACAGCACAGATAGCAGAGGTAGGATATCCCAAGTCTCCTCCTTGGTGTAATCCACCTGTTAAAGTATGTTTTACGGCAGGAGGGAAAAATACCTTACCTAGTAGGGTAATGAAAAGTGAGTTTTTAAATCATGCTGCTCAACATCATGGGAAACATGTTTTTACAGATGGCTCCAAATCGGCTGCAGGAGTTGGAAGTGCAGCTGTGGTGGGGGATATTGTTATTAGAAGGAAACTCCCATACTCTTGTTCAATTTTTACTGCTGAGCTGTACGCAATAATTCTCGCAGTCCAACATATTTTTAAAAATGGCAACCAAAATAGTTTTTATACAATTTTTACGGATTCCAACAGTGTTTTACTCTCATTAAAACAAATTATGCCAGGCCATCATCTAGTACAAGAGGTGCAGGACTGGTTAGTACTTCTGCAATCTAGGAAGAGTATCAGTGTTCACTTCTGTTGGGTCCCTGCCCATGTTGGGGTGGATGGGAATGAACAAGTAGATAAGGCAGCAAAGGAAGCTTCAGGGCTAAGTAATCCATCCCCCTTGAGTATTCCTTACAAAGATCTTAAAAGTGAGATTCATCTTTACTGTAAAAATAAGTGGCAAGCTCGATGGTCTGAACTGACCACCAATACAAAATTGAAACAAATCCACCCATTGGTGGATAAATGGTCATCTTGTAATTCTACAAGTAGAGGGGATACCATTATTTTAACTAGGCTGCGTATTGGCCATACATATGCAACGCACAATTATTTAATGAAGAGTGGGGAAGGGAGACAGGCCCCTCTTTGTAATACCTGTCAAGTGACAATGGATGTTAAACATATTTTAGTCGATTGTCCTGTTTTTAATCTCCAGAGGAGGACACATTTACTCCAGGACAAACCGTTAAGAGATATACTGGGGGAAAACTGTAATACCCTGAACTTGAGAAAATTTATACAAAGTATTGGGTTATATTACGAGCTATAATTGATTTTATTAATTTATTTATTTATTTTACCCTTTTAATCCCTATTTATTTCACATCTAGATTTCATTGTATGAAAGTGTTACGATTTGTATTAAAGGTTAAAATGATACTAAATGGTGTGAGTGTACAGATATGATTGAATGATTTTCGTTATATAGCGCTGAATGGCCTTTGATGCCCCAGTGCTTGGCTTAATGCCTAAATCCCATATTCAATTCAATTTAACAAGCTGAGACCTTTTCAAGGATCAGCAGCCCTAGTGGCTCCCAAGTGGCTCCGGAGCAACTGGTTCCCTCTAGTATTGGAATTGCAACCGAGGCTGATTCCCCTGCCGGACCCGGTTCTGTCTCAACAAGTACAGAAGTCGACTGTCTTCGCTTCATTACAGAAAACCCAAGATTTTCTCTCCCTAGCAGTAAGAAAGAGGTTTAGGATCTCGAAAGAGAGTATAGACTTCTTAGATGAATATAAGTCTAAATCTATCAGAAGGCAATATGAGTCATCTTGGAAGAAATGGGTAGCCTTCGTCAAGGCAAAGAAACCAAAGGAAATCTCAACAGATTTCTGCTTACCTTTCTTTATTCACCTTCATGAACAAGGTTTAGCAGCCAACACGATAACTACGTGTAAATCTGCCTTGACTAGACCCCTGCTTTACGCTTTCCAAATAGACTTTCTACTGATATTTTTAACAAAATCCCTAAGGCCTGTGCTAGGCTTAGGCCGGCAGCACCTCCAAGGCCCATTTCCTGGTCTTTGGATAAGGTACTACATTTGGCTTCAAGTTTGAATAACGGAGATTGCTCTCTGAAAGATTTGACTCAAAATGTTATTTTCTTGTTTGCTCTAGCCTCAGGGGCTAGAGTTAGTGAAATAGTGGCCCTCTCTAGGGAGGAGGGCCATATCCATTTTACCGAAACGGGAGAACTGAATCTCTTTCCTGACCCATCGTTTCTTGCTAAGAATGAGCTACCCACTAAGAGGTGAGGTCCCTGGAGAATCTACCCTCTGAAGGAATATGTCTCGCTGTGTCCAGTTGAGTGTCTAAAGGTCTATCTTCGTAGAACTTCAGACTTCAGGGGAAGACAGCTTTTTAAAGGAGAAACATCGGGCTCAAACTTATCCCTGAAACAACTAAGGGCAAAGATCACCTACTTTATTTGCAAAGTGGATCCTGACTGTACACCCGTAGGTCATGATCCTAGGAAAATTGCTTCTTCGTTAAACTTTTTCCAGCTCATGGATATCGAGAGCCTTCGCTCGTTTACTGGATGGAAATCATCCAGAGTGTTCTTCAAACAATACGCGAAGCAAGTCCAAGAATTAAAGAAATACGTGGTGGCGGCAGGTAGTGTACTAAGACCTGTCGCTTAGTGCTGCGAGGAACAGTGAATTATTTGGGACTATAATTCTAGAGGGGTGTACATGTTGGCACATTATGGTGCAACATGTTAAGTGAGATGTCATCATAGTGACATTATGGACTGTTCCAGTGTATATAGGTGAAGAAACATAGACTTAACACTAGTGCCGTGTGTTTCTAAATAAACAAACTTTTCAGAAAGACATTAGAAAATTATTTAAAAATTTTCAAATGAGTGACATCAAAATTTTGTTTTCAGGTAAAACAAGTATTTCTGATTTGATTTTGTTTCATCTATGTTGGTAAATTCTATTTCACTTGCATTTTTTACATAAGTATGGAATGTATGCTGAATTTTGGTTTATTGTTTAACAATAAATGTCTAACGGTTTCGTGCGTCTTATTTCGCCCTAAACATTTATAAACTTATATATAAATAAAGTTATGTCAGAGCATTAACTTTATTCCTTACTATACTGCATAACTGTATTGAACAAATATAGTAAATTTGTTCCTATACGTAAACAAACCTCTTCTGGCCAGGCCTACCTTGTTCTGATACCAATAGAAATGTGTCTGCTGGGGTATACAGCTTAGCTGATATACTTCGGATGCTATGGTGGCTTACATGTACCCATGTAGGGTTTATAAATACAAACTTTGGCTTGAGGCATACAGTGAGACCTGTGCGCCCTTTTGGTTACTAGGTTAGTCATATGAAATATGCAAACTTCGAGACTTTTTCCCGAGTCTGGCATGACTCTTCCCTATAAGGGGCAGGAAGCACTAACATGGTTCATGATTAGAAGTAATGACATAGCCTATAACGGTAATGTCATAGGTCTCTAGGTCTAAATGACCAAGAAAATATTGTCTTGAGGTTTAAGGCACGACTGGGAAATCCACGGATACATTAATGCTCTGGTAAACTTCCATCAGGACGACATGGCCTGAGCCCAAAAAATGGATTTTGAGCGAAGCAAAAAATATATTTTTGGGTGAGATGGCCATGTCGTCCTGATGGAAGGTTCCTTCAGTAGCTTCCTTTGGGTATATATGACTACAATAGATATTCTCAGAGAATTAAACTAAAGGTTTCACAGAATTCTAACTTCTGGTGCGAGTACCCTAAAGGTTTCCCTCTAGGATATCGTATATCAACAGGGGACGCATGCATAAACACGCCACATGGCTACCTGCACCCCACATAGCGTTTACGCTTCGAGGGGGAAAGGTGGCGAGGTAACTGAGGAGCCGTTCCAAAGTTACCCTCCTTCGTTACTGTTACGGTACTCGCAACGTAAACAAACAGTCCGCCATACTGTGTGACGTCACGTCCATCCTCATTCCTAAGTCCAGCTTCCTACCGGCTTCCGCGATACAGTATAGCAGGGAGGGGCCTGTTAGGCTGAACTGGAACAATTGGGCGGGTCCATCAGGACGACATGGCCATCTCACCCAAAAATAGATTTTTCGCTTCACTCAAAATCCGTTTTTTGGGCTCAAGCCATGTCGTCCTGATGGAAGTGTAAGAGAATTAATGTATCGTGGATTTTTTCCCATTTCAAGTGCCTTCTACTTCGATTAATATTCCTGCGGTCTGGTGACCGAAGAGACCGTGACATCTCCGTTAAATGTCACTACCACTGGCATTACAATGACCTGGCTTTCAGCCCCCTAGGCAGGGAAGTCCTAATTGGACAAGAGAAACATCTCGAAGTAACCTGACGAAGATAGACTCACCTGGATGAAGAGATCGTGCCGGTCTCAAAGACAGATCAGAAGGTTAAATATTTGTGTGGGAACAAATTTATACCATTAGGTGAGTGTATATTAGGTAGTAGGTATATTAATTATAATCAACCATGGAAATAGGATCAATAAAACAATAACAGCAATTTATTTTCATATGAAAGATAGGAGCGAAATAAGACGCGTATGGTAGATAAAATAAATATTTTATTTGAAAATTGCATGGAATTATGGAAAATTATGTACAATAATAATATTGGATACTAGACATAGATTTTCAGTGAGACGGTGATGTGGAATCTGAAAGAAAAATATTTTGCCTTTAAGCACAAGTTCCCGGAGGAACGCCAGTCTTTAAAATCATTAAACACTTCATGTCCAAGAACATGTGGCACACGTGTAAGAATCTATGTCACTTCACCTTGATGAAGAACAGTCTATTAGTGACACTAAGTGTCCTGTAAAATCACTATGTATCGCACTAGGGTCAACACAGGCACCCGTTTGAGTTAAAGTCCAGAAAAAACTCACTGTTCTACGCAGTACTAAACAGCCGGTTTCATCACACTACCTGCTGCCACCACGAATCGTTTCACTTCGTGCACCTGCTTCGCATAGTGTTTGAAGAATACTCTAGGTGACCTCCAGCCTGTGAAGGATCGGAGGCTTTCAAAATCCATTCCTAGGAAAAAGTTCAGGGAAGAGGCGACTTTCCTAGGATCATGATCTGCGGGTGTACTGTCAGGATCCGCTCTGCAAATAAAGTAGGTGATTTTTGCTCTTAGTTGTTTTAGTGACAGGTCACTACCCTAAGTTTCTCCTTTAAAGAGTTGTCCTCCACCAAAGTCTGAAGTTCTTTGAAGATAGACCTTAAGGCTGTCCACTGGGCATAGAGAGACATCTTCCTTCAGTGGGCAGATTCTCCAAGGGCCCCATCTTTGGTAGGAAGTTCATTTTTAGCAAGAAACGTGGGGTCAGGGAAGAGGGTAAGTTCCCCCTCTGGCCCTCTTCTCTTGATAATGCCACTATTTCACTGACTCGGGCTCCCGAGGCGAGAGCAAAAAGGAAGATCACTTTTTGAGTCAAGTCTTTCAGAGGGCAAGATTAGTTGTCCAAGTTAGACGCAAAATGGAGCATCTTATTCAGGGACCAGGTGATGGGTTTCGGTGGAGGTGCTGGACGGAGTCTAGCGCACGCCTTCGGGAGTTTATTGAAGATTTTGCTGGATAAATCTATTTGGAAGGCGTACAGAAGTGGTCTAGTCAAGGCCGATTTGCAAGTGGAAATCGTATTGGCTGCTAAGCCTTGTCCATGAAGGTGAATAAAGAAGGACACGCAGAAATCTATAGAGATTTCCGTAGGGTTTTTCGCCTTGACAAAGGATACCCACTTCTTCCAGGATGATTCATATTGCCTTCTGGTACACTTTGTTTTGTATTTCTCTAGGAAGTCTAAACTTTTCTTCGAGATCCCAAACCTTTTCTTCACGGCTAGGGAGAGAAAATCATGAGATGAAGGTCTTTGACTTTCTTGGATGAAGCGAAGACAGTCGACTTCTGCACCTGTTGGGAGAGAACTGGGCCTGGCAGGGGGATCAGCTTGGGCTGTAGCTCCAAGACTAGGGGAAACCAGTTGCTCCGGGGCCACTTGGGAGCCACTAGGGCTGCTGTCCCTTTGAAGGTTCTCAGTTTGGAGAGGACTTTCAGCAGAAGGTTGGGTGGAGGGAACAGGTAAATCTTGAACCATCTGTTCCAGTCCAGGGACATGGCGTCCACTGCTTCCGCTTTGGGGTCCTAGTAAGGGGCCACATATCGAGGAAGTTGCTTATTGTCGCTCGTCGCGAAGAGGTCGATCTGTAGTTCCGGGACTTGACGAGAGATGAAGGAGAATGATCTTGCATCTAGGGACCATTCAGACTCCATAAGGCTTGTCCTTGATAGAGCGTCCGCCGTCACGTTGCGGAATCCTTGTAGGTGAACTGCAGATAGGTGCCACTTCTTCCTGTCCGCCAGGCGGAAGATGGGTAATAGCACCTGGTTTATGTGGGGCGATCTCGAGCCCTGATGGTTGAGACATCTGACTACTACCGAGCTGTCCAGAGTTAGACGGATGTGTATCGAGGGACGCGGGGATAATTTCTTCAGGGTGAGAAGAACCGCCATGGCCTCCAAGATGTTGATGTGAAACGTCTTGAATAGGGGAGACCATGTTCCTTGAACTTGCCGTTGATGGGAGTGATCCCCCCCCCCCGCCCAACCCTCCAGAGAAGCGTCCGTGTGGATGTTGAGCGATGGAGGCGGAGGTTGGAGAGGGATGGATCTTTTCAAGGTCCTTGCTTCTGACCACGGTCTTAGAAGGGAGCGAAGTCTGTTCGGTAGGGGTCTCTTGAGATCTCTTCGAGCGACAGATGCTTTTCGTCTCCAGACTCCTGAGGCATCCTTTAGCTGTGCTCGTAGCACTGGGTTTGTCACTGAGGCGAACTGTAGGGAGCCGAGTACTTGCTCCTGCTGTCGTCTTGAGATCCGTTTGGATTTGAGAAGTCTTCTGACAGAGCCGACTATTTCTTTCCTTTTCTTCAGTGGGGTGGAAAGGCGGTGTGACTGAAGATCCCAATGGATTCCTAACCATTGGAACTTCTGAGCTGGAGCGAAGCGAGACTTCTCGGTGTTTATTTTGAAACCCAGATGTTCCAGGAACTGGGTCACTTTGCTGCAAGCTCTCAAACATTCTTCTGGCGATGTCGACCAGACCAGCCATTCGTCGAGGTAGGCCATCACTTGGGCGCCCTGAAGGCGTAGCTGGTGGACGATTGTGTCTGCTAGCTTGGTGAAGATTCTCGGACCCACGTTCAGCCCGAAGGGCATGACTCTGAAGGCGTAGCTTCTTCGTTGGAGCCGGAATCCTAGGTAGGAGGAAGCGTGGTGGTTCATTGGGATGTGCCAGTAGGCATCCACCAGGTCTATTGAGACTGTGTAGGCCTTTTGAGGCAGTAGGGCTCTTATTTGTTGAAGGGTCAGCATCTTGAATTTGTTGTTGGCAATGAACTTGTTGAGGGGGGACAAGTCGAGAATGACTCTGAGTTTGTCGTCCTTCTTTGGAACACAAAATAGTCTTCCTTGGAACCTGGTGGACTTTACCCTCTTGATCACCTTCTTGTTCAAGAGTTCTAGGACATATTCTTCCAAGATGGGGGTTGAAGGCTGGAAGAATTGGTTGAAGGTTGGCAGTGGTTGCATCCAGCTCCAACCTAGTCCCTTCTTAATGATGCTGTGTACCCAAGGATCGAAGGTCCAACGATCCTGAAAGTGGCGGAGTCTTCCTCCCACCGGAAGCACTTCATTACTTCTGGTTTTCCGAGGGTTTGCCACCTCGGCCGCTAGCTCCCCTTCCTCCTCTGCCCCTGGAGGGGCGGCGAGAGGAATCTCTGCCGGAGCCTCTACCTCTGGGACGAAAGGTAGTGGATGGTCGTTCATAAACAGGGGTGAAGACCGGTGATTGGGACACCACCGGCTGGGGGACCAACTGAAAGGTCTGTTGTGGTTGTGCAACCACTTGGGGAGTAGCGGGAGCCGGAAACTGGCGTTTGGGTTGACGCTGCTAGGGTCGTGGTTTGGAGGATTTCCTCTTAGGTTGAGGGCCTTCTTCCTGAGAGGATTTCCTCTTGCGGGACATGCCCCATTTGTTGAGAAGGTTCCGATTCTCAGAGGCGGCTTTGTCCACGATCTCTTTCACCAGAGCTGTTGGGAAGAGATGCTTGCCCCAGATGTTGGAGGAGATTAGCTTCCGGGGTTCGTGTTTCCCTGCCGCGTTGGCAAACACGAATTCTCTGCAGGCTCTCCGGGCCTTGATGAAGCTATACAAGTCCTTCATCACGGTCACTAGGTGGGTCTTCGCGAGAACCATATACAAATCTGGGACCCTAACGTCCCCCACCCATGACCTCAAGCTGAATTTGATGAGACAGGGAGGCGGCTAGTCTCTCCTTGGTCTCCTGCTCCCGACGAAGAAGGTGGTCGTTCAGCTTTGGAAGATCTTCATTGAACTGACGGCCAGCCGCGTCAGGTTCCAGTTTCCCGACCGTAAAAGTGAAGTGGATATCTTTCCAGAATCTGTCGTCAGGGGGAAAGGCGAGGTAGAGAGGCTTACACTCCTCCTAGGTAGGGCAGGGCTTTCCTTCCTCCACCGCCTTCATGACCGCATGGAAGGCCTTTTCAACAAAGGGAAAGGTCGCAGTAGGGGGAGCAAGAAAGGACGGGTGCTTCTTGCTCAATGCTGGCATTTTAGAGTCGGTAAAACCACGACTCTTAAGACACTCTGCCAGCATGGCTTGGGCTTTCGAGTGATCGAACACGATCACTTCTTTGGGTTCGGTCTCTTCCTTGGAGGCCGGTTCGGACCTGAGCCGGACGTAACAGTCCAGGTAAGCCTCAAAGCTGGGGAAGAACTCCACCTCTTCCAAGAGGATGGACCCAAGCCGATCATTAATAAAGATTTTGCCAGTTGTAATTGGCATATGCTCGGCGTACCTCCAAGGATTAGACTCCGAGCAGGGGGGAAGATCCTTAACCGAAATCTTTTTCGGTTGCTTCCAACCCCTGAAATGATGTTTGAGCTCCTCTTCATTCTTTCGGAGCCTTTCGTCCATCAGTGCCACCAGCGCCTGTATGGCTTCTCCAGTGGCTGGTAGCACGGGCAGCGAGGCAGCGGAGGTAGAGGGGACTGATTCCTCGACCACAACGGGGGTTATTGGAGGTGTTTGGGCGACCTCGTCCTCCGAATCAGGGAACTCCACCTGATCCTCTTCATCCTCCAGATCCTCACCTATGAGGGTCCTCTCAGTGTTGTCGGAGACTTCCGACATCTCCACTTCGTCGAGATGACACTTTCGGAGTGTAGCCGAAATGTCGGGTTCAACAGTTAGTTGGACGCAGGGCATCTGATCCTGGGGGATCACAGAGTCCGACAGAGCTTTAGGAAAAAGCAAGGCCCTAATCTTCTTGTTTGGGAGATAAGGCCCAGTGGCATTCTTCTGGAAACCGCGCACCCACTTGCGCAGTTTCTCTCGAGTGTTGTCCTTGGCCTCCGCGGACGGAGGGTTGTCGAATGCCTCATCAAGAAGGCCTTTACAGGTTGAGCAGGACTGCGGATCCCAATACTTAAGGTTGCCCTTTTTCGCTGCACAGGGGGCGTGGGTCCGGCACACCTTATGCCCGTAGAAGTCCGGGCGGCGAACTCCACAGAAGGAGCTCTCACACTTCAGGTTCTCCTCCTTTAAAAGAAAGAGCTCATGAGTACATGGAAGACATAGTTATGGCTTACATTACTCTTAAGATTAAGATTCACTAATCTGTAGAATTGGTTTTTATGTGAGCTCAGGATAGGTGAGCTAGAAAGGAAGTAGGAAGACACATACTTGTGAGTCCTGTCCAGCCAGTTACCGTGACCTTTTCTGCAGACAATTCCTTAGGACCTGAGGTCCTAGGGGAGGGAATGGTATCCATATGGGTGAGCCAAACTTATGCTTCCTTATAAAGGAATTGTCTAGAGAGTGGAGAGGGTCTGAAATCGTTCAGAACCTAGAGAAAGAATGGGGAAAATAGGATAAAACCCCCTTATATTTGGGTAGGTCCCGGCAAGAGACTGCACTAAGAAGCACAGAGTATGCTGGAAATATTGTACTGTAGAACAGTACACCCCAGCCACTGTTTTTAAGGTATGAAATACCAAAGAAAGAGCGGCCTGGCTATCTGGCTGTATTAGGTCGACTGCCGGCACGGGGCCAGCAGGCGGAGGAGGGGTGCTTATCCATGGAAGTCGCAGGAGCATCGGCGGCAAGCCGGCGGCAAGCTGGAGGCCGGTCCGGGGGGGGGGGGGGGGGGAATCTATCTAAGGCTACACCCTGAGCAGCAGAGAGGTAGGAGACACCTATAAGGGCGACCGCCGGCACGGTGGCGGGTCGCCGGCAGGGCGGTGGCCTCCGGCAGCCGGCAGGGCGGTGGCCTCCGGCACCCGGCAGGCTGTCGGCGCTGGTGAACCTAGCTGGGTACATAAGATGGAGGGTTGTCTGAGATGTCGGCGGCAGCGGCGGCAAGGGGCGGCGGCCCCCGGCAGCCGGCAGACTGTCGCCTTAAGTAATCCTCAGATAGGAACATCCTATGGAGTAGGAAGGTCACATGGGGTGCCGGCGGCTAGCACCGGCAGGCGGAGGCGGCAGTGGACCGGCACCATGATAGAAGAGAGAAAGATAAGGAGGGAGTGGGGAAGGGTAATGTCCGATACCCGACCGGCTTCCCTCCGGAAGGAGTGCTCTCATGATAGGAGGGGATACGCCTATCATCCGGCGGCAGGGGGCCGGCAGACGGCTGGATGCCTATGGTAATCCAAGGGAGGATCAGAGGACACTCAAAGGGAACAGGGTGATCTTCCACCGGCAGGCCGGCCGCCGACACTACCCTATAGTTCGACTATGAGAGGGAAGTGTAGCAGAGCGGCCAGACAAGCAGAAGAGCACAGCTTAACCTACAACTCTCCCCAAGGGAGGAATTGTAGGACAGCAGACAGGGGTGTGAAGGCAAGCCGACACAAAGGGATAGAGTGGGGGTAGGGGTCTGAGGGAGCAGGAGGGGTCGCAACCCTAAAGCTCCCAAGGGGTGGGGGGAATCTGTTAGATGCTATACTACCCAGGTAGGAGAGAAACACTCTCCAACCCTAGGGTAGGTTAGCTCAGAGTAGGCACAGCACTGGTGTACTGTCCTAAACTATAATAAAACAGAATCCCCCAAAGCCTAACCTAAACCAGGAGAGTCTTCTCCTAAATTAGGGAGGGCTGGGAAGACATATCGCTAGGCTACAGGAGGAAGGGACGTGTCCCAACCAAGAGCAGTCTAGGGGGAAGGGCAGAGCCCTTCCACCTTCAGTCTCAGTCGATACCTAAAGGGAAATGCATTCCCTAAGGGTGGACTGGGATGAACGATAGGTACTCTGGGGTTCTGTCCGAGGTCCCCCCATATACTATGGTAGGGAAGAGAGAAGAACGATCTAGCCTAACCTACCCGAAAATTATTCCGGGGAAGGGGGCTAAGATATAGCAGAGCTACCCAGAGGGAGGTTACCCGAAGGTAACAGGGGAGATAAGGAAGCATACAAGGGCCCCAACGTTGGGTTAGGGGATGTGACATGGATGGACCAGGCACGGTCCCTTGTATGGTCCCTAGAAGGCGAAAGACATGTGCTACACTGAATCTTGTATATCTTTAAAAATGCCTATATCTTCATTAACATTAACACTAGGAACACTTATATATCATGCAGAAGTAAACATGAACACTAGGCTACGGCCTATGCTAGGCTAGAAGTCTATTATGGGGTCGGCTAACTAAGAGCGCTGAAGAATACCATCGGCATAATATAACTAATTCCTAGCAATGAAAACTAAATAATTAATGATATTTAATTAGTTATAAGGCCGGGAAGGCTGTTCTTGCTAACTAAATAAAGCATGCGAGGCAAACAGCAGCGTCATAAAATGGCGCCTCCGGGCAAGGCACAGCTCTGCCACAAAACACAATATTTAAGCGCAAAAAATCGTTACTTTACGGCCAGAGATTATATAAACAATACAAGAACCTGGTACTCAACTTTCCAGAAGAAGGCGAGGCTGAAGGTTGCGACATGGCTAAGGATGCAAAAGATAATTGGCGATCACTGGGAAAAACAAACCAATGCTGTTTACGTTGCGAGTACCGTAAGAGTAACGAAGGAGGGTAACTTTAGAACGGCTCCTCAGTTACCTCGCCACCTTTCCCCCTCGAAGCGTAAACGCTATGAGGGGTGCAGATAGCCATGTGGCATGTTTATGCATGCGTCCCCTGTTGATATACGATATCCTAGAGGGAAACCTTTAGGGTACTCGCACCAGAAGTTAGAATTCTGTGAAACCTTTAGTTTAATTCTCTGGGAATATCTATTGTAGTCATATACTGTATACCCAAAGGAAGCTACTGAAGGAACCTTCCATCAGGACGACATGGCTTGAGCCCAAAAAACACATACGTTATGAACGACAGCGCCCATGGCACCTCCGGTCATCGGCTAAGCTCCAAACATTCAAAATTATTCTAATTTCTCTGTGAAGCAGGAGCTAAAAATTATACACTGTAAAGAATAAATACAGTACTCAACTTTCCAGAGGCCGAAGAAGTTGGAGTTTGCATGATTAATCCTCGGATAATCGAACACAAATGTTAGAGCAACAGGGAAAACCACCGTGCGAATTCGCTACGAAAATAGGAATAAGTGCCATTTTGGATACAACGCCATCTAGATACTCGTACGGGAGGAAGGGTAACCTTGATAACGGCTCCCCTTCTATTTTTGCCACTTTTCCCCCTCGAAACGAAAACGCTATTCGGGGTGAAGATTGCTATGTGTAGTGTCAAGATATACGTCCCCTGATATTATGCGATATCCTTAGAGAAATTTTAAGGATATTCGCGCCAGGAGTTAGAATTCTGGAGACCTAAAGGTTAATTCTCTGGGAATATCACTGTAGCCAAATATCCCTTAAAAAGCTACCAATAGGAACCTTTCATCAGGACGACATGGCTTGAGCCCAAAAAACGTTTCTATCGTATACGATAGGGCCTCGGTGGTACTAGCGTAGCCAAGATCCCGACTCGATTTAGGCTAGCCTAACGCGTTTTAGTATACTTTAGTTACGTTATCCCCAGTTTAACCTCTAGTATCATTTTATTAATTCGGTCGGAGATATAGATATCTCCTAGAATTACTAGCATAATTCGATACTCTTCTCTTTTAGAGAAATGAGGATAAATCCTTCTTTCCCCCTGAGTGATGCCAGCCCAGGCGACAACCCTACCTTCTGTCATCACCATCGAATAGTGTACTCCGGCTTGACTGGGATAGTGTTTTCTGTCGATCTTCTTTGCCAGTGAGTAGCCTGGCTTTGAAATACGACAGTAACTCAGGGTATTCTGCCTTGATGCCGACAACGCTACCGGTGGGGGAATAGTCATCCCCCTGCCGGTTACACCGTTGTCAACATAGGAAGTTCGGCTTCCATAGTCCACAACCAAAAGTGGGTAGCATAATTGCCGCCACTTTTTTCCCTTGTGGACTAAAAGACACGTCTTATATCCGGCAATGTCTCAGCCTAGGGTATCGTTATTCCTCTGCCCCCCAAGACGGCGCCGGTATAGGAAACAATGTTTCCTTGATTTACAGCCGAAAGTAGGAGGCATACCTGCCGCCACCTTTCTCTGTAAAATATAAGACCCTTTCCCTTCCCCTTCTGTCCTTGGCCGTCACGTTTCCTGTGGCCGGTATTCTACAATCACCCCGCTTGTCGGGCTGACTGAGTTACTGGCCGGGCTCCTACAGAGGCAGTTAGGTTGCCGCTTCGACCATCTCCCTAATGGAAGCAAAGCTCCGGGAAAGGTTGAGCCCGCCCTGACGGCTGCCGGTGGGAAACCCATTACACTTTGAGTATTCTTCAGTCCTCCCTTGGACTGCCATCCACAAACCCTGTAACCGGCAGTATAGCCAGCAACAGAAATTGTGGCTGGATGGAAGCTAGAATCAATGCATTCCTCCCCTTTCCATTTGAATCCTCATTCTGGAAAGAAGGCAGTAGAGACAATAGTCCCTACAACCCTAATTATTGTACTAAACTATGATAATACAGTAGTCCTTCTATCCATTCTTTCTCTCTCTCTCTCTGTCGGCTAGTGCCGCCAGGTACTAGCCTAACCTGGTAGCATACCGGTAAAACTACAGTATAAGACAATACAGTAGCCAGTATTCCTGCAGTATAACAATACAGCAGTTAGAAAACTACAGTATATAATGATACAGTAGTATGAAATTTCCAACATACTCTGTGTATCCTTTCACAGTCCATTCTTGAGACTGATTAGAAAATGTTGAGGTGAAGTAGATTGATTAGAAAATGTTGAGGTGAAGTATTCCTTCAACATTCTGATGTATCCTAGATCGTTCGGAACACCAATGATTACCCTTCAGTATTAATATTTTACAAGTGGTGGAGTTATGTTAGTATCCACTGACTACGGCTCTACGTACGAGAGTTATTCCACTCTGTATTTTCCCTAATAAGGAAATAAAAAATATCAATATTGTAGGAGGTCATAGCAATTGCCTTGAGGGGAAACACAGATATGTGACTTTCCTATTTCCTTTCTAGCTTACTATCCTGAGCTATGATAATAATAATAATGTATACTATTTTATGCATGTGAAAATTTATCAGGGAGATAAATTACCCCATACTCATTTCACTCTTTCTTTCCTTACAGGAGGAGGTCAAGGTGAAGTGTGCAGTCCTGTTCTGCAACCACAAAAGTAGGGACCTTTGTGGCCACAAGATGTGCAGGACTCATGGCCGCTGCTCCATCACAACTGAAACCCTGAGGTATTGGGATCCAAAGGGTTGCACTACCTGCTCGGCCTTGATGACCGAAGGATTCGGTGCAGACATCCCTGAGACGACGAAGTCAAGGGATACAGCAAGGTAAACGCTTCGAAAGTGGGTAAGAGGGTTCCAAAAGAATTCTCTGGGACCTTACCTGCCCAACGAAGTTATGAGATGCCTTCTGTTCCCCAAGGCCCAATTCGACACGGTTGTGTCTCAGGCACAGGTCAAGCCTCCCTGCATCCAGCTGACGATAGAGGCTGACATCAATAAGGGTCTTGAAGGCATGGACATCCATCAAGAACGGATGTCGGTGGTGTCCTCAGACACCGAAAAGGATCTGTTGCAAGAAAATCCTGAAGAAAAGGTGGCCAAGCCACCCACGGAGGAAGAAGGATCCGTATCAACGATAACGGAAGACCCTCACTTTTCTGTGACGGCATATCAACCTGTGCCATCAACTTCTTCAGCCCCAACTCCTCATTTGGACCCGCTGATAACCAAGGGCAAAGTGCTCCTAGAGCAAATTCAACAAATGATGGAATCGTTCCACAAGGAACAACAAGAGATGAGGAGGGAAGTTAGAGAAGCGAAATGCTCGGGCGTTCTCAGAGGCTCTCATAAACCTATCAAAGACTCTGACTTACCTCAATGCTCCGAAACCAACCCCTGGAGGTATGCGGAGTATATGCCCATGATGGATGGAAAACTGTATATCTCCGAGAAGATGGGGGCCAAACCCCTCGAAGATCTCCAATTCTGGCCTAACATTTCAGCTTACCCAGAATTTTACGTGAGATTGCGGATGAACCAGCATCTCGTGAGGAGATGGAACCTAAGGAGGTTATGATCTTTGAACATGACAAGGCGCAGGCTCTCTTGACAAGTACCCTAAAGAAAGCCGGCTATACCAACTCGAAAGGTTTCAGCTTTGAGTAAGAAGCACTCTACCTTCCTTGCTCCTTCCTCCAGAGCTTTCCCCTTTTCGGCCAAAGCTCTCGACTGTGTGCTGAAAACAGTTGACGCGGGCAAACCATGCCCTACATTAGAGGAGTGCAGACCATTGTCTCTAGCCCTGCCTACCTGCGAGAAGGAGTGGAACGAGGTTCATCTAACCCTCTCAATCTCAAAATTAGATCCAGAGATAGCAGGACAACAGTTCAACGAGAACCTTCCAAAGTTGTCGGAACATCTTCTGAGAAGGGAACAAGAGACAAAAGAGAGACTAGCTGCCTCTTTGTCTCTCCAGAACAGTATGGAGATGTGTGCAGGCCTTTCAAATACCCCAGATATGTGCATGGTCCTAGCCAAGATGAACATGGCTACCCTTGTTAAGGACATATACGCCTTCGTAAAGGCCGGGAGGGCCTGTAGAGAGCATGTGTTTGCCAATGCAACGGTCAAACACCAGCCCAGGAAGTTGATCACTTCATGCATCTGGGGCAAGGACCTCTTCCCTAAAGAAGACAGTACACCCACAGGTCACGATCCTAGAAAAGTTGCTTCCTCGTTGAACTTCTTTCAACATATGGACTTTGATAGACTCCGCTCATATACGGGGTGGAAATCATCTAGAGTTTTCTATAAAAATTACGCTACGCAAGTGCATGAAATAAAACACTTTGTGGTGGCGGCAGGTAGTGTTATAAAACATGTCATCTAGTGCTGTGATGAACAGTGAACTGTTTTGGGACTTAACAGTGTATTGGGTGAACAGGTATTAGCACCTTTGAGTGTAATACCTTTTAATGAAAATCACTATGGTGATATTTGGACTGTTCTATATAGGTGTAGAATCAAACCAATAACATCAGTGCTGTGTGAACATTTGTACACAGTCTTGAAACATATCCAACATTTAATTGAAATCAATCAAGTAATTTCCCAATAGTGAGTGGTATTTACGGATGAACTAACACTAACACATATGTATTTTCTTCCCTTACAGGTTAAAGATATATATACCCAGAGATGTAGATATGTTACAAAGATTCTTTTAATGATACATTTTGCGTTTTGTATTTCTATATTTTGTCTATAAAAATAAAAGACATATAAATGTATCTGCGTCTTATTCGCCTTTTATGAATACGAATAAACGATAAAAAGCCTTTTATTTTCCTAAAATAATATGCTTGAGTGTAAAACCTCTGAAAGAACAACCTGGTAATCTTTACAAGTTCCACATTGTTCCTACAGAATACAAACTTTGACGCCGTATAGTCGATATTGACAATTTCCCTGTAGGGGACAGGAAGCCCTAAGTTAGTTCCAAACTTAGTGGAAATGACAAATAACGGTAATGTCATATATGTAAGGTCAGGGAGACCATATAAGGAACTCAGTTAAAGTAAAGGCACTTATACAAACCCACAGATATAGTACTTTCAAGTAATTCTCTGGTAAACTTTCATCAGGACGACACAGCTGAGCCCCAAAAACGGATTTTGAGCAAAGCGAAAAATCTATTTTTGGATGATATGGCCATGTCATCCTGATGGACCCCCTTCTTTCAAAAAGGAGTATACAACTATGTAACGAAAGACCCCACCCAAAACTACTCTATCTGCGGCTATCCCTGCTTAAATTCAACAAGGAATAATACGCCGTAGTAGTACTGGGAGGGGATCCACCGGGTAACCTTGATAACGGCTCCCCTTCAATTTCGCCACTCTTCCCCCACAAAGCGTAAAATCTATTCGGAGTGAAGAATGCCATGTGTTGTATCAAGAAATACGTCCCCTGATATGCGATATCCTTAAAAGTTATATAAAGGATACTCGTGCCAGGAGTTAGAATTCTGTGAACCTGTGATTAATTCTCTGGGAGTATCACTGTAGCCAAATATCCCTTAGAAAGCTACCTAAAGGAACCTTCCATCAGGATGACATGGCCATATCACCCAAAAATAGATTTTTCACTTTGCTCAAAATCCATTATTTAGGAAGAGGAAATATTATATATGTATATGCGATCGTCACTAGTATAATTATGCCTAACTAGCTAGAAAATTCTTTATAGCTAAATACCGGAACGTCGCACTACTAACTAAATAATTGCATTTATGACGTGCGACAGCGGTCTCAAGATGGCCGCCTCCGGAGATGGCAGTGCTCCGCTTAACACACCTAAATTATGTTAATTTGATTGTGAGAAGGGAGCTCAAAATTATACACAGGAAAGATTGCATGATAATATTCCTTGAAAATAGTAACAACACCGAGAGAAACGTGGGAGAACACCGTGCTTAGATGCTACGATCAAAGGAATAATGCGCCGTAGTAGTACAGGGAGGGGGTCCACCGGGTACCTTGATAACGGCTCCCCTTCGTTCGCCACTCTTCCCCCTCTAAGAGTAAAATCTATTCGGGGTGAAGATTGCTGTGTCGTATCAAAAAATATGTCCCCTGATATCATGTGATATCCTTAAAGATATATTAAGGATACTCATGCCAGGAGTTAGAATTCTGGAGACCTATGGTTAATCTCAGAAAACTACCTTAAGGAACCTTCCATCAGGACGACATGGCTGAGCCCAAAAATATATATATAACGGATTTTGATCAAAGTGAAAAATCTATTTTTGGGTGAGAGGGCCATGTCTTCTTGATGGAAGGGTTCCTATATGTAGCCTTCTAAGGGATATTTGCTACAGTGATACTCCCAGAGAATTAAACCAAAGGTCTTCAGGATTCCAACTCCTGGCACGAGTATCCAATAAAGGATAGTGCATAATATCAGGGACGTATTCTAGATCCGAAACATGGCAATCTTCACCCCGAATAGATTTAACGCTTCAATTGTAAGGGGGAAGAGTGGCAAAAGAAAGGGGTGCCAATCTAGGTACCCGGTGGATCCCCTTCCCTACTACTACCGTGACACCATTCCTATTCTTGCCGTTAAGCAGTAATGGCCACGTGGAGATAAAGCAATTTTGGGAGGGATCAGCAAAAGGGTGGGTCCATCAGGAGGACATAGCCCTCTCACCCAAAAATAGATTTTTCACTATGATCAAAATCCGTTTTTTGGGCTCAGGCCATGTCGCGCTGATGGAAGTATACCTTAGAATGTCTTTGAAATTACTATTAGCTGTCGGTTTGTGTCTGTGCCTTCTACCTTGAATAGATTCCTTATCTGGTCTGCGGGAATTTTCAGAGATCTATCATTCCCACCAAACCTGGAGCTGGTTTAGTACATCCTAACCCCCCAGCAGGGGAATGTCGATGTCGACAATAAGGATCCAAGGTATGTATTTCTCATTGGAATAAAAGGGTAGACTTTGAAACGTACCCGGTTTACTTACCTTAAGTACTTAAGGTCGTGATTATTCGTTTAGAAAATAATATTGTGACTTCAATACCTAAACACCATAAAGGGGTTTGGTAGAATTCTAGCATACTTTATTAGCTTATAACTGAGAAAGCAGCGATAAGACGCAAATACGGTCAAGTATTTTGTTATGCAACTAGATTATCCAAATGTAGTTACAACTAAGTATGTATCTGATCCAGCATACAACACATCGAACACATATTTTCTCGTGAAGAAAAAATATACAAAATACATTATCAAAATAATGCCACTCAATGGAAGATGTGAAAACCAAATCTATCTGATGTCGTCAGATGTTTGGAAATGCATAAGACACCGTAATGCAAATGTTCACTCGGCACTGGTGTATTGATCAGATATGCACTTACTCAGAACAGTGCGTCGACCATAGTTGTGATCTGCACAAGTGGGTACGTATACCCATGCACCCGAAGGACTGTAAAGTCCTCAAAACAGTCAACTGTTCATCGTAGCACTAGACGGCAGGTTTAATTACACTACCGGCCGCCACTACAAAGTGTTTTATCTCTTGTACTTGCTTCGCGTAATGTTTGTAGAAAACCCTGGATGACTTCCACCCAGTGTACGAGTGGAGTCTCTCAGAGTCCATATGCTGAAAGAAGTTTAGTGACGAGCAAGTTTCCTCGGATTGTGACCCGCGGATGTACTGTCAGGATCCGTCCTGCGAATAAAGTAGGTGAGCTTCGCTCTCAGTTGTTTTAAAGATAGGTTCGATCCTGAGGTTTCGCCTCACGAAAAGGTGTCCTCCCTTGTAGTTTAAAGTTCTTCAAAGATAGACCTTAAGACACTCTACTGGGCATAGAGAGGTATCTTCCTTCAATGGGCAGATTCTCCAAGGACCCCACTTCTTGGTGGGTAGCTCGTTCTTAGCGAGAAAGGCAGGATCGGGAAATAAATTCAGTTCTCCTGAGTCCAGAAACTGAATAAGGCCTTTGTTTCTAGGAAAGGCCACTATTTCGCTAACTCTAGCCACTGAGGCTATTGTGAACAGAAAGATAACTTTCTGTGTCAAATCCTTTAGAGTACAGTTCACATTATCCAGGTTCAAAGCATAGTGCAAGACTTTGCCCAAAGACCCCGTGATGGGCTTTGGTGGGGCTGCAGGTTTGAGTCTAGCACATGCTTTCGGAATCTTATTAAGATTTTCACTTGAGGGGTCCCTCTAAAGCATGCAGAAGTGGACTAGCCAGGGCCTACTTACAAGAAGTAATTGTAGTAGAGGCCAGGCCTTGTTCGTGGAGGTGTATGAAGAATGCAAGACAGAAATCTATCGATATTTCTGTCCGTTTCTTTTCTTTCACAAAGGTCACCTTTTTCTTCCATGACGTGTACTGTTCGATGAAGTCAACTTTATCTCTTGAGATTCCGAACCTTTGCGGGGTGAGAAAATCATGAGATGTAAGTTGTTGGTTCTCAAGGATGAAGCGTAGACAGTCGACTTCTGGACCGTTTGAGACAGCCCTCGATTTGGCAGTGGAAACAGCTTCAGGTTCCACTCTAGGACTAGAGGAAACCAATTGCTTTTGGGCCGCTTGGGGGCTACCACTGCTGCCTTCCCTCTGAAGGATCTTAGCTTGTCGAGGACTTTTAGCAGGAGATTGGTTGGTGGAAACAGGTAAATATAATTCTATCTGTTCCAGTCTAGAGACATGGTATCCATCGCTTCTGCTTGAGGGTCCAGGTAAGGGGCTACGTAACGAGATAGTTTCTTGTTGTCGCTCGTTGCGAAGAGGTCGGTCTGCTGTTCTTGGACTTTTCCTAAGATTAAGGAGAATGAGTCTGCGTCCAAGGACCATTCTGTCTGTATGGGCTTTCGCCTGGATAGAGCGTCCGCCGTCACATTGCAGAACCCTTATAGATGAACTGCTGATAGGTGCCATCTCTTCTTCCTTGCCAGGTAGAGGATGGCTAACATCACATGGTTGGTGTGAGGTGATCTCAAGCCTTGTCGATTTAGACATTTTACTATCACCTCGTTGTCCAGGACTAACCTGGTATGGGTTGATCTGTGAGGAGATAGTCTCTTCAATGTCAGGGACACTGCCATCGCTTCCAAAATGTTGATATGAAAACTTTTGAACTGGCGTGACCCAATCCCTTGCACCTTCCTGTCGTGAGAGTGACCTCTCCATCCTTCCAAGGAGGCATCCGTATGGATCACTACCGAAGGTTGTGGTGGTTGCACGGGAACTATCCGCACTAGACTCTTGGCTGTGGACCCCGGCTCTAATTGTCTGCGCAACAAGGCTGGAGTCAACTTAGTTGATCTCTTCAAGTGTTCGATGCGTATTTCCTCCAGACTCCTGATGCATCTTTTAATCGTGCCTTTAGCACTGGGTCTGTCACTTTTGCGAACTGTGGAGAGCCCAATCTCTTTCCTGTTGGCGTTTTGAAATCCTTTTGTAATGGATTCGTCTCCTGACAGATCCCGCTATCTCTCTCCTCTTCTTGGATGGAATGGAGAGGTGGTGTGACTTTAAGTTCCCTTGGATTCCCAACCCCTGGAACTGTTGAGCTGGAGTGAAACGAGACTTCTTGTGGTCGATTTTGAAGCCTAAGTGTTCCCAAAACTGGATCACTTTCTGAGCTACCTGCAGACAAGTAGTCTCGGATGCTGCCCATACCAACCAATCGTCTAAGTAAGCTACCACTTGAACACCTTCGGTGCGTAGCTGTTGAACGGCTGTGTCTGCTAGCATGGTGAATATCCTTAGGGCTGTGTTCAGTCCAAAGGACATTACTCTGGGAACAAACTACTTCTTCTGTAGTCTGAATCCTAGGTAGGAGGAGTAGAGGCGACTCATCGGGCGATGCCAGTAAGCATCTGCCAGGTCTATTGAGACCGTGAATGCCCTATTTTGGCAGAAGGGTCCTTATGTGTTGCAAAGTAAGCATCCGGAACTTGTTGTTGTCGATGAACTTGCTGAGTGGAGACAGGTCTAGAATGACTTTGAGTTTATCTGAGTCTTTCTTTGGAATACAAAACAGCCTTCCCTGTAGATTAATGGACTTCGTTTTTCCCATCTCCTTCTTGGTCAAGAGTTCTGAGATATGTTCTTCTAACAAGGGGGTGGAGTGTTGGAAGAATTCTGGAGAACAGGGTGGAAGTTTGCTTCATTTCCTCCCGAGTCCATTCGATATTAGGCTGTGGGCCCAGGGATCGAAGGTCCAGCGATCCCGAAAACGATGGAGTCTGCCCCCTGCTGAAAACCCTCGTTGCTTGGGGGTTCTGCAGATTTTCCTCCATGACCACGTCCTCCTAGGCCTTGAGAGAAGTTACCTCTTGGAGAACTTCTCCTAGAACCTCTTCCTTTCTGGCTGAACCGAAAGGAAGTGGACTGCCTCTCAGAGGTAGGGCTACACACCGTGAATGAGTTACCAGCTGCTGGGGGACCATCTGAAAGTGGTCTGAGGCATTGTGGTCATGGTCAGGGCTGGGACTTGCGCAGGTCTCTGCAATCTCCTTGCCCTCTTGTTCCTGGGTTGGGGCTTCCTTCCGTAAAAGATTTCCTCTTCGAGGACATGCCCCATTTTTTGGAGAAGGTTCCTGTTCTCCGACGCTGCCTTTGAAATGACCTCTTAGACCAGTCCTGTGAAAAGAGGTCTTTACCCCAGATTTTCGAGGTAATCAACTTCCTCGGTTCGTGCCGGATGGTTGCTGCCGCCGGGACGAACTCTCTGTAAGCTCTCCTCGCCCTGAGGAGAGCGTAAAAGTTCATCACAAGGGTACCCATGAGAGACTTGGCTAAGAAAAGGAAGATTTCCGGGGCATTATGTTAGCTCGCACTTAGTTCCAAGCAGTTCTGATGAGAGAGGGAGGCTGCAAGGTTTTCCTTCGACTCCTGTTTCTTCTTCAGAAGATGGTCTGGCAACTTAAGATGGTTCTTGTTGAACTGCTGTCCTGCGAGCTCCGGGTCTACTTTGGAGACGGAGAAGGTTAGGTGGGCTTCCATTATCCTTCATTGGTAGGCAGTGCGAGGGAAAATGGCTTGCATTCTTCCAAAGTCGGGCAGAATTTTCCCTCGTCGGTAGTTTTGATGAGAGTCGAACGCTTTCTCTGTAAAGGGAAATGAGATTGAGGAAGGAGCAAGAAAGGTAGCATGTTTCTTCCTCAGTGCTTACACTTTAGAATTTGAATATGAAGACAGATGGCCTATGCCTTATTGTGTTCAACACGATACTTCCTTAGGGACCGTTTCTTCTCGGGTCGCACTTTCGTCCCGTAGTTTCTCATAGCACTCAGGATAAGCAGGGAAGTTAGGCCAGAACTCAAGGTCTTCAACCGGCCTGGCTCCCAGCTTCTCAGAAACAAATAGTTTCCAATTCATCATAGGCATGTGCTCCACGTACCTCCAGGGATTGGATTTGGAGCAATGAGGGAGATCGGACACCCTAAGAGGCTTATTAGACGTGCCCCTGGCGGTTCTGAGATGGTCAATCTTTTCCTGCATGTTTCTTTGCTGCTGCCTGAATGATTCCTGCATGGCCTTCTGTTCCCGTTCGAACAACTCCCTCATGAGTTTAAGAGATGGCAGGATCTCTTCATTCGCATTAGCCTGAGTAGCAGGTTGTGGAGTCGGTGCAGAGGACGTTGATGGTAGTGGCTGGTATGCAGCTACGGCTAACTGAGGGTGTACTGCCGCCGTCGAGAGGGATTCCTCTTCTTCTGCGAGGGGAAGATCCTCATTCTTTTCAGGGATATCGTGCAGCAGGTCTTGTTCCATGTTAGAGGACACTTCTGGCATCCTCTATGTTGGATGTCCATGTCCTCTATGGTCCTATTGGTGTCCGAGTCAACCTTCAACTGGATGAAGGGAGACCGGAGTTGTTCCTGGGCTACCACCGCGTTAGGGAGAGCCATGGGGAACAATGTACACTTCAGGGAGTCGTTGGGTAAGTATGGTCCCAGGGAGTTCTTCTGGAACTCCTTTACCCACTTCTGAAGGGTATTCCTCGCCGTGTCCCTAGTCTCTAGGGTAACTAAGGGGGCTTCGCCGGAGCCGTTAGTTAGCAGGGTCGAGCAGATATTGCAGCCTTTCGGGTCCTGATATTTCAGGACTCCTGTGATGATACAGCAGGGGTAGAAACCTACACATCATGTGGCCACAGAAGTCCCCCCCCCCCCCCCTTATGGTTGCAGAACATCGCTCCACATTTCTCCCCAGGATCATCCTGTAAAGGAGAAATTATATATAAAGCATGCAATATATAGTAACGATAGTAATCACTATTGCAAATGGTAGCTTAGGATAGTAAGCTTGAAAGAAAATAGAAAAGACACATCTGAATTTCCTCTCCCAGGCTATTGCTGAGACCTCCGCCAGTATTAATATTCAGTTTCCCTGATAGGGAGGATACAAGGTAGAGAAACTTTAAGAACTAGAGATAAAGTTAGTAAGTAGTTTATACTAACATTATCCACCTGTAGTACTGTATTAATACTGTTTGGGTATTGCAAGTCCCTGATGATCTAGGAAAACCATCTGGGTGTTGAGGGAATACTCAGCCTCAACAGAATATCATGGTCTCTACAATCGTCTGCGATAGGAAACACAGAATATGTTAGAAAACATGTACTGTACAGTAGTTTGCCGACAGTCACTGCCAGTTCTGGGTTAGTACCTGACGGTGCTAACCGAAAGAAAGAGAGAAAGATTAAGGAAGGAGAATTTCCTACTATTATGAATGGACATAACAGCGGGAAGTGTAGGAGGACTATAAGTCCGCCTACTGTTCCTTACCAGAATGAAAGTTCTAATGGAAGGGGAAAGAATCTATCAGATTCTGGCTCCCACCCATCTAAAAACTAGCCTGTCACCGGCAATGAATTCGGCGGCTAGGAATGTGGATGGCAACTCAAGAGAGAGTTGAGGACTTTCCAAAGTATGTTAGGTTTCCTGCCGGAAGCTTTCAGAAGCCGTTTCGATCCTCCCCCATTCTTATCAACTTCCTATGAAGGAAGGGAAGTCAGGGGGAAGGTGTAGTGAGACGAAGGAACTAACTGCTGCCGGTAGGACACCTGCCGGTAACGCAATCATCCTAGCAAGCCGGGGTGATTGTCAGAGTACCGGTGAAAGAATCTTGTGACGACACGCCGTCACAAAAGGACAGAGGGGGGTGGAGTTGAGAGTCTTACAGTTCACTGTTGTAAGAGGTGGCGGCATGTTATGTCGCCTTCCTCAAAACAATTAGCTGGGGAAGCATGGCTTTCCTTGCTAACGACATTGTCGTCGGCAAGACAAGGGCACCCTGAGTATGTCACTATCTGATTCAAAGCCGGAGGCAGGAAGAACATTGTTCTACTCGACGGCAATGAAGAGAGACAGTAACGGCCGCCTATGCCGGCGGCACCACTCAGGGAGGGAAGAAGGGTTTAGCCTCTTCTCTCAGAGAGAGAATAATTACCGTAACTTAACTGGAATTTCATAGATTCGAGAGAATATAACATCTCATCAGAATCGAGAAGAAACAATAAAGATTGAGGCTAAACCAGGGAAATGACTTTACTAACATATAAATGAGCAAAGATAATCTGCTCCGGCAGGAACCCCAGGAAACGTGATCGAGTACCACCGGGGTTCCGGCCCGAATACGTTTGGTAAAGTTACATGAAAGTAAGAGTTGAGTTTCATGCATGCCATATCACATCTTATATAAATTACTTAAATAGCTAACATATTAGCATACAGTCGGGAATGGGTCGCCCTACTATCTAAATAATATACAAGAATATAAAGGGCGACAGCAGTCGTAAAATGACTGCCTCCTGTAACGACAATGCTCACCAAAACACACTTAAATTAATGAATTTAACCGTGAAAGGTAAGACCAAAATTACACTAAGGAAAGAATTAATACTCAACTTTCCATATGACAAAGGTGTAGATAGTTGCATGATGAGATGAATGCAAAACTTGAGAAAAACACCGGGCTAAGGGAGAACACACACACTATTAGCAAGGCTTCGAGAATAGGAATGGTGTCACGGTAGTAGTAGGGAAGGAGATCCACTGGGTACCTAGATCAGCACCCCTTTCTTTTACCACTCTTCCTCCTTACAATCAAAGTGTTAAATCTATTCGGGGTGAAGATTGCCATGTGTCGTATCTAGAATACGTCCCTGATATCATGCAATATCCTTTATTGGATACTCGCGCCAGAAGTTGGAATCCTGGAGACCTTTGGTTTAATTCTCTGGGAGTATCACTATAGCAAATATCCCTTAAAAGGCTACCTATAGGATCCCTTCCATCAGCACGACATGGCCTGAGCCCAAAAATATATATTTTAAAGAGATAGAGAGGTCTTATCTTTTATATTTTTAGGAAATGCAATGGTTTTCGAGAATAGTTATCGAAAAATATAATAGCACTGAAATATTTGAATTCTTTATTGCATTTTTATATGGAACATCCTTAAATATTGTGGCAACTGACTATACCAATTAATATACGTTAGAATGATACAGTATCTCCTTTGTTTGCATTATCCTAACAGCTTCTACGTATCTCTCTCCCTCTCTCTCTCTGTAAATATATATATATATATATATATATATATATATATATATATATATATATATATATATATATATATATATATATATATATATATATATATATATGTATATATATATATATGTATATATATATATATATATATATATATATATATATATATATATATATATATATATATATATATATATATATATATATATATATATATATATATATATATATATATATATATATATATATATATGTATATATATATATATATATATATATATATATATATATATGTATGTATATATATATGTATGTGTGTGTATATATATATCTATATATATATATATATATATATATATATATATATATATATATATATATATATATATATATATATATATATATATATCTGGGTCGACCTGTGACGCCCGGTGAAAAGGTCCTTCTTGTCACTTTTCTGATATAAATACTTCCAAATATACCAGAGAAAGTTAAAGCATGGAATGCAGAGGTTACTACCCTCGCGCGAGCACTCTAAGGGCGTCGTGTATAAAGATAGAGCGTGTGAAAACCACTATTCACAGGTCGTCTTCCATTTAGATAATTCCTTCGCCAAAAGGGATGAGCCGCTACAGCGGCACTAACCAAACCAACCTGATCCACTCCACCGATGCCCGACTCGAGCGCCATCTACACATCCTTCTTTTTGGACTCATCAGCGACGCTACCTTTGTTGTTTTGTGTGAATTTTTGGCTGTGTTTTTGGATATCTTCGCAATGGCTGAAGCTCTCCTTCCACCTGCACCAATGTTAAGTACCATAGATTGTTTTGGCTTTATTTTTGACCCGGGCTTGTTCGCCTTATTTACATTTTGCGAGTGTTTTAGTGCGTCGGCTTTATGCCGCCCCGCGTTCTACGCGGCCATTGTTATCGCTTGTTTACATGCCCTCGGGTTTTCATGTCATACTAGGTTCTTTTTAATCTTAAGTTAGATTATTGGCCATGTGCCGTTATTTAGAACCGCTTTCCTTTTAGGTGCTTATGAGTCGCTTTTGAGTCCGTGTTATTTTGGTAGTTATTTGTTAACGAAGAATAGCGTTCGGGGTTTTATTATAGTTTGGTACATTACCCTTTGGGTTGGCGTTCGCTCTTTACGAGTTTTTCTGTTTTTATCCGTTCAGAGTTCCAATTTCCCTTTTCGCTATTCGTTGTGACATATTTATCTTGCATTTTTATTTTGTAATACGGACATTTGTGTTATGTATTTATTGGGTTCGCGTTTATTCTAGTTCGAGCTTAGTAACCTTCGAGTGTGAGAGGCTGGAGTTTCCCATTTTCTGTTTCACTCGTTTTCTGTTTCATTACTGTTTCGGAATATTTTCATCACAGATTCTGGTTCTCCCCCTCTCTATCTCTCCCCCTCTGGGATTATTATTTTCGTGGTTAGACGAATTCATTTTTATTTTTACCAGGTTACTTTGTTCGTTCTAATAGGCTAGTGATTATCTTTTACATTGGTCCTGTCGTGTCAGAGTCTCTTATTCTAGGTTAGTTTGGCCTGCTCTCGAGCTGCCACATTGTTCCCCCTCCACATTAGTCCCACCCTACTCCCCGCTCCGGCCTGGGCATTGGGTCTGGACCCCACTATTCCGGAACTCCCTCATAGTTTTCCACTAACGTACTGAGCTGGGAACACATTACTTCCTATTACTCCGGTACTCCCCTTTGACTGGGAATCCTCCCCTCGATGGCCCCCAGCACCTTGACTCCGGCTACGGCCCCGTTACACGACAAACCCCTATTCTCCGCTCCCTCCCCCTGGACTCTCCGGTAGGCTCCCTACCAGAGATCTTCCGGAGATCTTTTTTATATATTTTAATCAATCAAGGACCATCCTCCCACCCCCCGGAACTCCGACGCACTACAGAGCTTTCCATCCTTGCCACTACGCCTACTTTCATTGGATATTACAGTAATTACTTAAGAGCTCCGGCTCCTCGTGAATTCACACATAAGGCACTCCGGCGCACCACGGAGTATCCCTTTCCTAAACATTTCCTATTCTTAATGCAGTAATTACAGCGGAGCTCCGGCTCCTTATATGATCATGAACCCATTAATACACAGCATATAGAACCCCCCTTTATCCTTAGCTCTTACTATTTAGCATATTACCTAACCTTTAGGTTAAGTTTGAGCCTCCGGGAGTTCTTGTACTTATATGATTCTTTATATTACAGAAAGTGTGGTGTGCCACCAATGGTTGTGCGGCAACCTTCACCGATCCGGTAAGCCACGACGTCTGCCGGTCACATGCCCACTGTGCTATCTCTTTCGCCCGGGAAGCAGGCCAGACCCCGTATATGGTTTGGTTTCCGGAGTCTTGCACGCTCTGCTATGAGCTCTCATCGCTTCTCATCAATGATGAGGTAAGATTTCTCAATGGTACCACTCATTCTGTTATTGTTGTTTTGAGATTTCTTCTTTGTAGACGATTGCAGTTATTCATAAATTGATTTTAATTTAATCTGTTTTTCCTTCTGCTGATAGCTTATCCGTGCCCTTCCTAGTTCATTCTAACGTTACCCTCTCTTTCAGGCTAACGAGGATTCTCTCAAGGCGGCCAGAACCAGCCTCCGGACCTGGGTCTCTGAATTTGGGAGGAACGCCCCTCAAGGCTGCCCCTACCTGCTGGATGGGGACATGGCCTCCCGGCTCTTCCCTGGTTCTCCCTCGGCCACCGTACCAACTGAACTAGCAACTCCCTTGATTGAAGTTCTCAGAGCGGCACTGCCCGCGGAAGACGAGCAACAGCTTTCTGGAGACGTCTCCGCTCTTGACATCCACGTCGAACCGATGGATGAGTAGGTAAGTGGTGTGGAGGACCTGGCAGAATCTTTTCTATCTCCTACTCCTTCCTCTTCCTCTTCCTTCCTCGGCTTTGACAAGCCTTTGGCTTCTCCTTGGGATGGCTCGATGTCGGTCCGCCCTAAGGTTAAGCCAGTAAAAAAGCAGAAACCAAACCCATTAATCCAGCTTCGCCTCCAACCATGTCACCGATCCCTGGACCTTCCTCAGCTCCTGACATCCCTGTGATGTCAAAGACCACTCCTCCTTCTAAAGGACAGAGGGGTAAGTCCGCTAAAGCCAAGGCTGCAGCTGCGGTTAGCTCCTCAGAACCCCTTGTAACCTTGACTATGGTAACAGAGTTGATGGAGTCGAAATTGGAGAAGCACTCCGCCGTAATGACGGAGCTAAAAGACATGGTGGCTAGTCTTCTCCGCTCCGGATCTCAACCAGCTCTGACACATCCAAGCTACTGCCGTTCAACAAGAACAATCCTTGGCGGTTTGCTCGTCATGCTCCTTACTTGGACGGCACCCTGACTCTGGAAGGCTTGGGTACCCGCCCTTTGGATGATCTGGAGTTCTACCCCCCTGACCTCCAGTTCCCTTTCAATGGGTTTGTCCGCCTGAAGGAACATGCCCTCGTCCGGATGGACAAAGTGCCGAGGGAGACAGTCATATTTCCTAAGGAGCAAGCCCAAGCTATCTGGGCTCGCACACTATCGGAATGGGGATGCGTTAACTCCAAGTTGACCCCCCACAAAGGTTCTTATACCATTTTCATGACTCCTCCGTCTATCCCAGCTCCTCTTACTGACAAAGTAGCGGAACTGACCGTCCAAGGCATCAAGGACGGCATCCCTATGCCAACCCTTAAAGAGACGGACCCCACCTCTCTCCTTGTACCAGGCCCAAGTGACTTTTGGCAAGATGTCTCGTCCACCTTTACTGTAGGTAAACTTGACCCGGACTGCGCCTCCTCCCTCTTTTCAGAGAAACTCCCCAAACTCCCGGATCACTAGCTGAAAACGGAGTTTGAGTCGAGAAACAGGCTAGCTAGATCACTCAACTCTCTGGTCTCCTCTGAGTTGATAGCCGCCCTTTATAATGAGGAACCACTCTTTCGGGTACTGGCGAAAAGTCTTCTACAGACTTTTCAAATAGACCTGCATGATTTTTGGACTGCGAGAACGACCTGCTGGAAACCCGTTCTCGCCGAGGCTTCTATTAGGCATGAGCCTAACAGACTTATTACCTCCTCCTGTTGGGGTAAAACTCTCTTCCCTCAGGAGGAGATGGATAAAGTCCTCCAAGACGCTGCGAGGGCTAATCAAAACCTCCAAGTCAGATGGGACCTCTCTAGCAAGAGAAAGTTTGAACCGGTTATGAGGCAACCTTTCTTTAAAAAGAAACAGAGGTCATACACTCCATATAAAACTGGTTGTGGCCAGCATCACCAATCTCCTGGTCCACAATCTTCCACTCCATCTACCTCCAAGACCGCCCCTCCGCAACAGATCGTCTTTGTGCCGGCCCCTCAAGGTTCCCAACCTGCTTCTATGGCCACATGGATGACCTCCCCGGCTTTCAATCAAACTTTCGAAGCCTCAGGGTCCTTTCGAGGATACCCTAGGTAGCCCGGAAGCAACAGGGCTAGAGGTCAGTTCCGCCAGCGAGGCGGACCTAGAGCCAGAGGTTCCCGAGGAGGACGAAGGGCGAAATTCAACCCCAACCTATGAGATGGATCAGGTAGGAGGGAGACTGTACCGGTTTCGGGACCAATGGACCTTCAGTCCTTGGGCCCAAGTATAGTCTCCAAAGGCCTGGGCTGGAAGTGGTCACAGGGTTCTCCACCCCCGACGGTGACCTTCTTCCAGAAGCCCACTCCAATCTTAGAGGAGTACACGAAGGACCTACTAAGGAAGAAAGCAATAAAGAGAGTGCGAACATTGAAATTTCAAGGACGCCTGTTGACGGTCCCCAAAAAGAATTCGAACGCTTTGAGAGTGGTTCTGGACCTGTCGAAACTGAATTCTTATATTCTTTGCGACAGGTTCCGTATGCTGACTGTCTCTCAGGTGCGGACCTTACTTCCCCGGGGGGCCATCACCACCTCTATCGATCTTACTGACGCCTACTATTACGTTCCGGTAGCAAGAAACTTCTCCCCTTACCTCGGCTTCCGCCTAGGCAAGAAATCCTACGCGTTCAAGGTGATGCCCTTTGGCCTCAACATCGCCCCCAGAATATTTACGAAGTTGGGGGAGACGGTGTTAGAACAGCTCAAAAGCCAGGGAATTATGCTGATAGCTTATCTGGACGACTGGCTCATTTGGGCACAGACAGTTCAGGAATGCCACAAGGCTACAACCAAGGTGGTTCAGTTCCTACATAAACTGGGATTTCAAGTCAACTTGCAGAAATCACGCCTACAACCAGCAAGCCAATTCGAATGGCTAGGCATTCACTGGGACCTCACGAATCACAGACTATCTCTTCCCCCAAAAAAGTCAAAGAGATAGCATCAAAGACAAAACGGTTCATCAAAAGCAAACAGGTGTCAAGAAGAGCCTTAGAAAGGGTTCTCGGCTTACTTCAATTCACCTCGGTAACAGACCTCTTACTAAAATCCAAACTCAAGGACATCAACCGAGTTTGGAGGAAGAGAGCAACAACTCGCCTAAGAGACAAGATATCAACGATCCCCTCAGTATTAATAAGAAGACTCCGGCCATGGTCGAAACCAGAGAACCTATCCAAATTGGTTCCTCTGCAGTTTCCCCCTCCCCGAGTGACGATTCACACAGACGCATCTCTCAGTGGTTGGGGGGGCTACTCTCAACACCAGATGTTTCAGGGCTCCTGGTCCCCCACTATGAAGCAGTTCCACATAAACGTGTTAGAGGCCATGGCGGTGTTCCTAACCTTAAAACGACTATCCCCTCCAAAGACAACTCATATCAGGATAGTCTCAGACAGCACAGCAGTAGTCCACTGCATAAACAGAGGCGGATCAAAATCTCCCAACCTGAATCAGATCCTGGTAATGATTTTTACCTTGGCTACCGAAAAGAACTGGTTTCTGTCAGTAACTCACCTGGCAGGAGTCCAGAACGTTATAGCGGACGCCCTATCCAGGACGAAACCACTGGAATCAGAATGGTCCCTAGACATGAATTCATTCCGGTGGATATCCAGGCTGGTTCCGGGTCTCCAGGTAGACTTGTTTGCGACACAACTCAACCACAAGCTTCCTTGCTATGTGGCCCCCAACCTGGACCCTCAGGCTTATGCCATAGACGCATTAGCCCTGGACTGGAACCATTGGAAGAGGATTTACCTATTCCCTCCGGTGAATCTTCTGATGAAAGTCTTGCCCAAACTGCGCTCATTCAAAGGAGCAGTAGCTTTGGTGGCACCAAACTGGCCAAAGAGCAATTGGTTTCCTCTCCTTCTAGAGTTGAAACTTCGCCCCTTCCGGATCCCATACCCCAAGCTGACACAAGTGGTCCAAACACAGACTGTGTCAGATTCCTCAAGGATAGCACAAACCCTAACTTTGTGGATTTCATGAAATTTGCTGCACACAGAGATGCAAACATCGACCCGGAAAATGTCCTCTTTATCGAATCAGACAAAAGGCAATATGATTCGGCTGTTAAGAAACTAGCGGAATTTCTAAAGAATTCAGACGAGACCTGAATGACCCCTAACTTGGCCCTTTCGTTTTTTAGGTACCTATTTAACAAGGGCCTAGCCGCTAGTACTATCACTACTATTAAATCAGCCCTGAGAAAGATTTTTCAGGTGGGCTTCAATATTAACCTAGCAGATTCATATTTTTCATCCATTCCAAAAGCCTGTGCTAGGCTTAGACCTTCTGTTCGTCCACAAAAGGTCTCATGGTCTCTGAACGACGTCTTAAAGCTAGCATCAGACACCGATAACGAATCCTGCTCCTATATTTCGCTACTTCGGAAGACCCTGTTTCTTCAGCCATGGCCTCAGGTGCCAGAATTTCAGAATTAGCAGCTCTCTCCCGTAATCCTGAAAACCTAGATTTCCTTCCATCAGGAGAAGTCCTACTTTCTCCAGATAGAGCTTTCCTAGCTAAAAATGAGGACCCACAAAATAGATGGTCCCCTTGGAAAATTGTTCTTCTACCCCAGGATGCTTCTCTATGTCCAGTGGTTACACTTCGGGCCTTTTTAGCTAAGACTGTCACACGCTCATCTGGCCCCTTGTTTGTCAGGGAACAAGGTGGTACTATCTCCATCCAAGGCATCAGACAGCAAATCCTTTACTTTATCAAACAAGCTAACCCGGAATCCTTTCCACAATCCCATGATATCCGGGCTGTAGCAACCTCCATCAACTATTTCCAGAACATAGATTTTGATGACCTTAAAAGGTACACAGGTTGGAAATCCCCTATGGTTTTCAAACGCCACTATTTAAAGAACTTACAGGCCCTTAAAATCCCTACTATTGCAGCTGGGAGTGTCATCTCCCCTGATTAATCTCTTACCTTTCTTCCTTTTCGTCCAACTCTCTTCCTTCTCCCTCCTACCTGCCACTCCCAGCACGATGTTATGTCATTGTTGCCTTGTTCATGTTGGGTGCTTTCATTTTGGATTATATATAGCCTTACCCTTGGGTATTTGTACCGTTTGCCATGTTATTTTATTATGCATATTATGTTCATACTGTATTACTTGCCTTGTGCCATTCATAGCATTACTACTTTTTTCTACTTAAGGCTTTTGAGTTTGTTGTGATTGTATTACATTACTTTATTTTGTTTGTACAGTATTCTTTACTATGTCCCATTTATGACAATTTTCTTTTTACACCTAAGGTTTTTGGTGATTGTGTATGTTTTATTACATTCCTTAATAATATAGTAACCTCCACTGGTACATGACGTTTTTAATTTAACCTTTTTTGATTTTATGGGCTTGGAAGGCATTCTCTGGTATATTTTCACCGGGCATCACAGGTCGACCCAGAAAACGGATTTTGAGCGAAGCGAAAAATCTATTTTTGGGTGAGATAGCCATGACGTCCTGATGGAAGGTTCCTTCAGTAGCTTCCTTGGGTATATTTAACTACAGGGATATTCCCAGAGAATTAAACTAAAGGTTATCACAGAATTCTAACTTCTGGTGCGAGTACCCTAAAGGTTTCCCTCTAGGATATCGTATATCAACAGGGGACGTATGTATTAACATGCCACATAGCTATCTGCACCCCATATAGAGTTAACACTTCGATATGGAAAGGTGGAGAATAACTGGGGAGCCGTTCCACAGTTACACTCGTCCGTGGCTGCTTTTGGTACTCGAAACGTAAACAAACGGGCGCCATTGCTAAATGACGACACGTCCGTCCTCATCCTGAGGCCAGCTCCTTGCTAATCTCCATGATACAGCAGGACAGGGCGGGGCCTGAAAGGCTGGACTAGAATAGATGGGAGGGTCCATCAGGACGTCATGGCTATCTCACCCAAAAATAGATTTTTCGCTTCGCTCAAAATCCGTTTTTTGGGCTCAAGCCATGACGTCTTGATGGAAGTGTACCAGAGAATTAATGTATCATGGAAAATTTCCCCTTTTATGCAAGTGCCAAGGGCTCCGAATAGAGGTATGTAATGTGTCCTCGCTAGAGTTTCCGTGGGGATCCAGCTTCCTGCCCCCCTGGCAGAGAAGTCCCGGCGGATCATACCAAAATCCCGAAGTGATCATTGAAGGGCTACTCACCCTGCGGAGAGTTCGTGCAGGACTCGGAGACAAGACAGAAGGTTAAAATTCGGGTAGGAATATTCTCAAGCATAGGTAAGTGATAATTAATCACTACGCTCCTTTGGAGGAGAGATCAATCTGGTCTCGAAGGCAGGACGAAGGTGAGTATTCAAGTAGGAATATTACACAGCATGAGTGAGTATATAATACAAGTCAATTTATATTATTCTTCTCATTCCAAAGGGAAGGGGTTAAATGAAACTATGACAATCATGTATTTCATAATAATAATAGGAGCGGAGAGAGACGCACATGTAATAAAATAGACATTTTATTTCATAGATTGCAGATTATAGTGATAACAATTGCAATAATAAGTGTAAAGTTAATTTACAATAATAAAGAATAATATACATAGAAAATAAAAGACTTCAATCTTAAATCTGAAAGAAATTTCACTTTTAGAAACACAAGTTCCAGAGGAACGTCAGTCTTTTTCAAAGAAAAACACATCATGCCCTAGAGCATGTGGCACTCATGTGAAGTCTATGACATTTCACCTAGATAAGAACAGTCTATTAGAAACACTAAGTGTCCATGAAATCACTATGTATCACACGAGGGTCAACACAGGCACCCGTAGAGTTAAAGTTCCAAGTAACTCGCTGTTCTATGCAGAGTTAAACGGCAGGTTTCATAACACTACCTGCGGCTACCACGAAATGTTTAACTTCATGCACTTGCTTCGCGTAGTGCTTGAAGAAAAGGCGCGACGATTTCCACCCTGTGAAGCTCTTGAGGCTTTCGAAATCCATGCTCTGGAAGAAATTCAGAGAAGACGCGACTTTTCTAGGATCATGACCTGCGGATGTACTGTCAGGATCCGCCCTGCGAATGAAGTAGGTGATTTTCGCTCTTAGTTGTTTCAGTGACAGGTCACTACCCGATGTTTCTCCTTTGAAGAGTTGACCTCCACCGAAGTCTGAAGTTCTTTGAAGATAGACCTTAAGACTCTCCACTGGGCATAGAGAGACATCTTCCTTCAGGGGGTAGATTCTCCAAGGGCCCCATCTCATGGTGGGTAGTTCATTCTTTTCGAGAAACGTCGGATCAGGGAAGAGGGTAAGTTCTCCTGTATCTGTGAACAGGATATGACCCTCGTCTCTAGACAATGCCACTATTTCGCTGACTGGGGTCCCGAGGCAAGAGCAAAAAGGAAGATAACTTTTTGAGTCAGGTCTTTCAGAGGGCACGAATCGTTGTCCAGGTTGGATGCAAAATGGAGCACCTTGTCCAAGGACCAGGAGATAGGTTTTGGCGGAGGTGCTGGGCGTAGTCTAGCGCATGCCTTTGGTAGTTTATTGAAGATATCATTGGACAGATCATATCTGGAAAGCGTACAGTAGTGGTCTAGTCAAAGCCGATGTGCAGGTGGAAATCGTGTTGGCTGCTAAGCCTTGTCCATGAAGGTGAATGAAGAAGGACATGCAAAAATCAATGGTGATTTCCATAGGATTTTTTGCTTTGACGAACGAGACCCACTTTCTCCAGGAAGATTCGTATTGCCGTCGTGTGGATTCGGTCTTGTATTCCTCGAGGAAGTCTAGACTTTTCTTCGAGATTCCAAACCTTTTCTTTGCAGCCAAGGAGAGAAAATCATGAGATGAAGGTCCCTGACTTTCAGTGATGAAGCGAAGACAGTCTACTTCTGTACTTGTTGAGAGAGAACTGGGCCCGGGAGGGGGATCAGCGTGGGCTGCAGCTCCAGGACCAGAGGGTACCAATTGCTCCGGGGCCACTTGTGAGCCACTTGGGCCGCTGTCCCTTTGAAGGTTCTCAGTTTGGAGAGGACTTTCAGCAGAAGGGTGGGGGGAGGGAACAGGTATATCCTGGACCATCTGTTCCAATCCAGTGACATGGCATCCACTGCTTCTGCCTTGGGGTCCTCGTACGGGGCCACATATCGAGGAAGTTGATTGTTGTCGCTTCTTGCGAAGAGATCGATCTGAAGTTCTGGGACTTGGTGAGAGATGAAGGAGAATGATCTTGCGTCTAGAGACCATTCCGATTCTATTGGGCTTGTCCGTGATAGAGCGTCCGCCGTCACGTTGCGGAATCCTTGTAGGTGAACTGCAGACAGGTGCCATTTCTTCTTTTCTGCCAGACGAAAGATCGGAAGAAGTACCTGATTTATCTGGGGCGATCTCGAGCCCTGACGATTGAGACATCTGACTACCACCGAGTTGTCCAGAGTCAGACGGATGTGGATCGAGGGAGGCGGGGAGAGTTTCTTCAGGGTGAGAAGAACCGCCATGGCCTCCAAGATGTTGATGTGAAACGTCTTGAATAGGGGAGACCATGTTCCCTGAACCTGTCGTTGGTGGGAATGACCTCCCCAACCCTCCAGTGAAGCGTCCGTGTGGATGTTGATCGATGGAGGCGGGTGTTGAAGAGGAATGGACCTTTTCAGGGCCTTTGCTTCCGACCACGGCTTTAAGAGTAGGCGAAGTCTGTTTGGAAGCCGTCTCTTGAGGTCTCTTCGAGCGATGGATGCAAAACGTCTCCAGACTCCCGCGGCATCCTTTAGCTGTGCGCGAAGCACTGGGTTTGTCACAGAGGCGAACTGTAGAGAGCCTAGAACTTGTGCCTGCTGTCGTCTTGAGATCCGTTTGGATTTCAGAAGTCTTCTGACAGACCCTGCTATTTCCTTCCTTTTCTTCTGCGGGATGGAAAGGCGGTGTGACTGAAAATCCCAATGGATTCCCAACCATTGGAACTTCTGAGCTGGAGAGAGGCGAGATTTCTCGGTGTTTATCTTGAATCCCAGATGTTCTAGGAACTGGGTGACTTTGTTGCAGGCTCTTACACAATCTTCGGGCGATGTCGCCCAGACCAGCCAGTCGTCTAGGTAAGCCATCACTTGGACGCCGCGAAAGTGGAGCTGTTGGACGATGGCGTCTGCCAGCTTGGTGAAGATCTGTGGAGCCACGTTGAGCCACTTGTTGAGAGGGGATAAGTCTAGAATGACTCTGAGCTTGTCGGAGTCCTTCTTGGGAACGCAAAATAGTCTCCCTTGGAACCTGGTTGACTTTACCCTCCTGATCACCTTCTTGTTCAAGAGTTCTAGGACGTATTCTTCCAGGAGGGAGGTTGACTGTTGGAAGAATTGCTGGAAGGCTGGGGGTGGTTGCGTCCAGCTCCAGCCTAGTCCCTTCTTGACGATGCTGTGTGCCCAGGGATCGAAGGTCCAACGATCCTGGAATTGGCGGAGTCTTCCTCCCACCGGAAGCACTTCATTGCTTCTGATGTCCTGAGGGTTTGCCACCTCGGCCGCTAGCTCCCCTTCCTCCTCTGCCTCTGGAGGGGCGGCGAAACGAATCTCTGCCGGAACCTCTGTTTGAGCCCTACCTCTGGGACGAAAGGTAGTAGCATGTTGCTCAAATGCAGGGGTAAAGACCGGTGACTGCGACACCACCGACTGGGGGACCAACTGAAAGGTCTGCTGTGGCTGTGCTGCCACTTGGGGAGTAGCGGAACCCGGAAACTGCCGTCTCTGTTGACGTTGCTGGGGTTTCGGTTTCTGGGACTTCCTCTTAGGTTGAGGGCCATCGTCCTGAGAGGATTTCCTTTTTCTCGACATGCCCCACTTGTGGAGAAGGTTCCTGTTCTCCGTGGCGGCCTTGTCTGCAATCTCTTTCACCAGGGAGGAGGGAAAGAGATATTTACCCCAGATATTGGTGGAAATCAGCCTCCGGGGTTCATGTTTTACCGTCGCGCTGGCAAACACGAATTCACGACAGGCTCTGCGAGCCTTAGTGAAGCTGTACAGGTCCTTAGTCACCGTTGCCAAATGTGTTTTGGCTAGGACCATGTAAAAGTCCGGGACTCTAGTGTCCCCGGCCATGAGTTCAAGCTGTACCTGGAGTGACAGCGATGCGGCAAGCCTCTCCTTCGTATCCTGTTCCCTACGAAGGAGGTGATCATTTAGCCTTGGGAGGTCCTCATTGAACTGACGACCGGCTACGTCAGGCTCTAACTTCCCCACCGTGAAGGTTGACTGGACGTCTTTCCAGTGCCTATCATCGGGAGGAACGGTAAGGGAGAAGGGTCTGCACTCCTCCAGTGCAGGGCAAGGTTTCCCTTCCTCCACTGCTTTCAAGACTGCTGTGAAGGCCTTTTCTATAAAGGGGAAGGTCGCAGCATTCGGCGCAACGAAGGTTGGGTGCTTCTTACTGAGCGCCGGCATCTTGGAGTTGGTGAAACCCCTACTCTTCACCGCACTGGCTAGCATAGCCTGGGCCTTCGCGAGATCGAACACGATTACTTCCTTCGGTTCGGTCTCTTCCTTTGAGGCTGGTTCGGACCTGAGCCGGACGTAACAGTCCGGATAAGCCTCGAAGTTCGGGAAGAATTCCACTTCCAACAAGATAGAGCCGACCTTCTCACTGATGAAGATTTTACCAGTTGTGATCGGCATATGCTCGGCATATCTCCATGGGTTAGTATCCGAGCAAGAGGGGAGGTCCTTAACCGAAATCCGTTTCAGTTGTTTAACCCTGGATAGGTACGGTCCTCGGACACCCCTTTAAGGGTATACTCGGACGCGAACGACCCCGACGCCAAAAAAAATTCTTGAAAAATCAGTTTTTGCAGTAACCTCCTTTTTTCTTTTGCCAAAAAAAACTTCAATGAATGCTTAAAACAACTGTATAGATAAATACTACTCATCTGCAGAAAAACTATTTATTATAAATATTTTAAAAAATTAAGTAGAAAAAAAAAAGACCTGACATAAAAATTCATAAAAAAAAAGTTTATACATATATACACAAATCCTTTTAGGAATTGATTCTTGAATGTTTAGGACACATCTTGATGTATTTTGGATGAAGTCAGACCCATGGAGGTGAAGATCTGAAATGAGAAAAAAAGGGTAACTTTTTTTGGCCAAAAAAATTTGTCCAAATTTCATGAATTTTTTTGGGTACCCAAATGAAATAGGAAGTGGCTAATTTTTTTAGGGAATAAACATATGTTATCCTAAAATAGAAATATGTAAAAAAATCTTCATTATTTTGTAAATTACATTTATATCAGGGGCCATATCTAAAGGTAATTTTTTGAGTACTTAGAAATTCCGTAAAAAAATACATATATTTAATATATAATATGATATTTATGCAGGTAAAAATATACCAAAATATCACATATTCTATAGGGAACAAGAATATATATAGATAGGGCAGCTTACGCTTCGGATATGTCCACAAAATGGCCGCCAACCACACTGACTCAGACTCCCTAATCTGCCACTTGAAATGTAGGAAGGGTATGTCAATTTCAAGGTGTTATTTACTAATCTAATTATTATTGGATATGCATAAAAATTGTATGGTGGGTTGCTGGATAATTGTCGATTATTTTACGACTATAAAATTAAAATTCTGACCCAAAAAATTTTTTTTGAAGGGAAATAAAATCGAAAAAAAAAATGTAAAACAATATTTTAGCTAAAAAAATTTGATGATATTCAATCAAAAAAAAAGTAAACAAAATTTTCCGACAAATAAACATCTAGAGGAATCATTACTCTGTGATAGTTCCTTAGTACGTAGTAATTTTGAAAGAATTGGGAAAAAACGAAAAAATGGCAATCACCGGAAAATCGAACACATACCTATATATACGCCATATCTGGCTAAAAAAAAGATAGGCATGGGTAGCCAGATCATCTAGAAACACTTTCCAGCACTATAAAAATATAAGTTTTGCGACACTACTTGCCAATTCCTTACGGTAACATGACTAAGCAAAAAAATGCAAAACAAATAAGAAGGGGCACTCGAGGAAAAATGGCTAACATTCTAATATACGGCATTTCAGAAAAAAAAAATTCAGCCACGTGCTAGGCAAACCATGAAGGCACATTTTCCGACAAATAAACATCTAAATGAATAATTACTCTGTGATAGTTCCTTAGTACGTAGTAATTTTGAAAGAAATGGGAAAAAACGAAAAAATGGCAATCACAGGAAAATCGAACACATACCTATATATACGCCATATCTGGCTAAAAAAAGAAGATAGGCATGGGTAGCCAGATCATCTAGAAACACTTTCCAACACTATAAAATTATAAGTTTTGCGACACTACTTGCCAATTCCTTACGGTAACATGACTAAGCAAAAAAATGCAAAACAAATAAAAAGGGGCACTCGTGGAAAAATGGCCATTCTAATATACGGCATTTCAGAAAAAAAAAATTTCAGCCACGTGCTAGGCAAACCATCAAGGCATATTTTCCGAAAAATAAACATATAAATGAAATATTACTCTGTGATAGTTCCTTAGTACGAAGTAATTTTGAAAGAAATGGGAAAAAACGAAAAAATGGCAATCACAGGAAAATCGAACACATACTTATATATACGCCATATCTGGCTAAAAAAAAAATAGGCATGGGTAGCCAGATCATCTAGAAACACTTTCCAATACTATAAAAATATAAGTTTTGCGACACTACTTGCCAATTCCTTACGGTAACATGACTAAGCAAAAAAATGCAAAACAAATAATAAGGGGCACTCGCGGAAAAATGCCCAACATTCTAATATACGGCATCTCAGATAAAAAAAAAGACATGCACGTGTTAGCCCAACCATCAAGGCACACTTTCTAACACATAAACATGAAAAAAAATCAATAATATACGGCAATTCCTTACTACGTAGTAAATTTTTACAAATATTGAAAAAAAACAGAAATTGGCAACCGCAGTTAAATACCCTATATACCAATAACTACGTCGTATCTGACAAAAACAAAATCACGCGTGGGTAGCCAGATCATCTAGACACACTTTCCAACACTAAAAAAGCAAAAGTTTTACGACACTATTTCGCAATATCTTACGGAAAAATGACTTGGCAAAAAAATGAAAAAAAATGAAAAAGGGACACTCGCGGTAAAATGCCCGACATTCTAATATACGACATCTCAGATAAAAAAAAAGACATGCACGTGTTAGCCCAACCATCAAGGCACACTTTCTAACACATAAACATGAAAAAAAAATGAATAATATACGGCAATTCCTTACTACGTAGTAATTTTTACAAATATTGAAAAAAAAACAGAAATTGGTAACCGCAGTTAAATACCCAATATACCAATAACTACGTCGTATCTGACAAAAACAAAGTCATGCATGGGTAGCCAGATCATCTAGACACACTTTCCAACACTAAACAAGCAAAAGTTTTACGACACTATTTGGCAATATCTTACGGAAAAATGACTTGGCAAAAAAATGAAAAAAAATGAAAAAGGGGCACTCGCGGTAAAATGGTCCTCGTGGTGATGAACGACATTTTAACTAAAAAAAAAAACATGCACATGGTAGCCAAACAATCCAACAAGACTTTCCACAACTGATAACCTATACAAGTTGCACCATTCTACGACAATTTCATAATACGTAATAACTTTGATAATTATGCAAACTACCCTAGAAGGGTAAACTCGGACGCGAACGACCCCGACGCGTCTCAGAAATCGGGGAAGGAGTACAGCTACAGCAATGCACATCTGGACACTACTAGAGCGTGTAGGGGAGACACCTCCTGCAGGTCGATCACCCACAAATTCAGTCACGGGGGTGAGTCACGTGAGAAAAACCTGGTTTTTTTTGACGCTCGGGGTCGCAAACGACCCACCGTACCTATCCAGGGTTAAAACTCACTAGGGTAGACCAGAATTGCTCATGGGTTTCATGAAGTTTTCTTTCCATGAAGGCTTCAAGCATCTTGAAGACCTCCTGAGTGCCTGATGGAAGAGGGTCCGGGGTGGCGGAAGTCGATGGAACAGGTTCCTCGGACGGTGCAGGAGTCGCTGCGGGAGTAGGAGTGGGAGCGACCTCAGACTCCGAATCAGAATATTCCACCTGATCCTCCTCATAGTCGAGCTCCTCGCCCATGAGGTTCTTCTCCGTCTCTTCCGACACTTCCGACATACGTTCCACGTTATCGGAATCCAAGTAGCACTCATGCATGGACTGGGCCATGACGATATCAGGTTCCACCACGAGCTGGACGGTGGGGATCTGATCACTGGGGATCACAGAGTCTTTAGATGCCTTTGGAAACAGCAAGGCCATCAAATCTTCGCTGGCGAGATACGGTCCGGTGGCGTTCTTCTGGAAGCCACGCACCCACTTGCGTAGCTTCTCTCGAGCGTTGTCCCTTGCCTCCGCTGAAGGAGGATCGTCGAACGCCTCGACCAAACGACTCTTGCAGACTGTACAGTGCTGCGGGTCCCAGTATTTCAGGTCGCCTCTCTTGGTGACGCAGGGGGCATGGGTCCGGCACGCCTTGTTCCCGTAGAAGTCCGGGCGCTTCACTCCACAAAAGTTGCTTTCGCACTTCATATACTCCTCCTGTAAAAGAAAGAGATCATGAGTACATGGAAGGCATAAGAATGACTTACATTACTCTAAAATTAAGATAATTTAATCTAAGTTTTTAAGCATTAAAATAATTCATAAGGTATTATAATGCCTGAGAGTAGAGAGCGGGAAAGGAAGTAGAGAGACACATACTTGTGAATCCCGCCCAGTCGGTTACCGTAACCTTATCAGTAAGCAATTTCTTTTGTGGCCAAAGGCCACAAAACGGAAATCCATATGGATAAGACGTGGTGGGTAGAAGCTAAGCCTCTAGCAGAAATTACCTGCGAGGTGTAGCAGGGACTGAGACCACTCAGATCCCTGGGTAGAAGGGGAGTAGAGAACACCCCTTATTAGATATAGGTTCTGGCAATCGGCTGCGCGAAGACACACAGAGTATGCTGGAATATTGTAATGTGCAATCAGACAGCACAGCCACAATTTCAAAGGTAAGACAATACCTATATGTGGAAGTGGCTAAGCCATCTGGCTGCAGTATGTTGGCTGTCGGCATATTGTCGGCAGGTATGAGAAGGGGTGCATGTCCCTTAATGTCTCCAGGGGGTGCCGGCAGACCGACGGAACGCCGGAGGCCGGTCCTGCAGGGTGGAAGGCATCAAGACAGACACATTGAGTATCTAAAATGTAATACCATCGTGGCGACCGCCGGCACAGCGGCAGGTCCCCGGCAGGAGGCGACGGCTCCGGCAGCCGACGGCTGACGGCCTGGTGAGCTTGGATCAATTCATAAGATAGATAAGCATATGGTTGTATACCTAGACCGCCGGCAATCAATGCCGACACGCAGGTGGCCGGCACGGAGGGTCAGCCAGCTGTTACTAGGTAAAATGGTTGGTGGGACGTCGGCTGTATGTCGACGGAAGGCAGCAGCCTCCGGCACACGGAAGGCTGACGTCTTAGAGGAGGGAGGGCATCTTATGAAAGAATGTCACCAGAGGTAAGGCGGTATCGCCGGCGGTGGAGGCGGCAAGGGACCAGCACCAGGATAGACGGAGAGAAAGGTAAGGAGGGATGGGAGGGGTAAGACCACATACCCCTCCGGCATCCCTCCGGAGAGAGTGCACTCATGATAGGAGTAGATACTCATAGCATCCGGCGGCAGGGGGCCGGCAGTCGGCCGGGTGCCTGGGGTAACCCAAGGGAGGGTTAGAGGGCACTCAAGAGGGGGAAACCCCCTCCAGCCGAACCGCTGCCGGCGACTACCCCCATAGAACGCTATGAAGGGTATGTGTACCAGAGCGGCCAGCTCAGCAGGAGAACAAGTTAGCCCTACCACTCCACCCAAGGGAGGAGTTGTAGGACTAAGGACAGATGTGTATAGGCAAGCCTACACCAAAGGGATAGGTGGGGAGGGAGAAGAAGAGGGGTCTTTCATAGGGGAGGCTCTGTACAAGAACGGCCACCAAGGAGAGGGAGAACGCTCCCTAACCTAGGTTAGGTAACCAGAATGGGAATGGTACAGGAGTACCGTCTCAAACTATAAAAGGACAGAATCAACCCCCAGAGCTTAACCTAGAGAAGGAGGGTTAACTCCTAGGCTAGGTAAGCTGAAAGACACATCGCAAGTTGCAGGGAGGTAGGAGTAACCCAACCAGGTGCAACTTAGGAAGGGCAGAGCAGTTCCTTATTTCTCGGTCACAACCCTAAGGGGGGATCATACCCTTAGGGTAGACAGAGAAGCGATAAAGATTCCCCTATATAAAAGGGAAAGCATGGCCACACAGAGGGAATGCCCGCAGGCAGGGGATTAGGGAGCATATAGGGGTTCCTACATTTAGGTTAGGGTGGAAAGATATAGAAGGGAAAGCATGGCCACACAGAGGGAATGCCCGCAGGCAGGGGATTAGGGAGCATATAGGGGTTCCTACATTTAGGTTAGGGTGGAAAGATACGCAATCAACCCGACCCCTATATGGTCCCCGAAGGCGAAAACACTTACATCACAGTTAACAGTATGTTTAATAATGCCACAATCTTCATAACTTAACCTAGGAATGCTGGTATATATCATGCATGAACACAAGCACTAGGCTATCCAGCCTAGGGGCTAAGCTAGCGATCTAGTATGGGGTCGAACGACGACCGAGTTAGATGAGCGCTAAAACACGATATAAGTAATTCCTAGCTATGAAGACTAAATAACTAATAATATTAATTAGTTAAGAGACCGGATAAAGCTGTTCTGGCTAACTAAATAAGGCATGGGATATGAACAGCGACGCCATAAAATGGCGCGTCCGGGATCGGCACAGCTCCGCCACAAAACACAATATTTTACGAAAAGTAGAAGTTACTTTACGGCTAGAGCTTATTTAAACAATACTGGGACCTGGTACTCAACTTTCCAGAAGAAGGCGAGGCTGAAGGTAACGACATAACGGCGATGTAAGTCGATGAAAATCACACAAAGGGAAATCCGACCAAAGCAAGGGGCTACAGGCTGAAGGATGAGGATGGACGTGACGTCATTTAGCAATGGCGCCCGTTTGTTTACGTTTCGAGTACCAAAAGCAGCCACGGACGAGTGTAACTGTGGAACGGCTCCCCAGTTATTCTCCACCTTTCCATATCGAAGTGTTAACTCTATATTGGGTGCAGATAGCTATGTGGCGTGTTAATACATACGTCCCCTGTTGATATACGATATCCTAGAGGGAAACCTTTAGGGTACTCGCACCAGAAGTTAGAATTCTGTGATAACCTTTAGTTTAATTCTCTGGGAATATCCCTGTAGTTAAATATACCCAAGAAAGCTACTGAAGGAACCTTCCATCAGGACGTCATGGCTTCAGCCCAAAAAAGGGATTTTGACGAAGGAAAAATCTATTTCTGGGGAGATACCTGTGACGCCCGGTGAAACCCTTCCTTGTTTCTTCCCCGTCCCTTTCCTTCCCAAGCCATCTCATACAGAAGGATGTGTAGATGGCGCTCGAGTCGGGCGTCGGTGGAATGGATCAGGTTGGTTTGGTTAGTGCCGCTGTAGCGGCTCATCCCTTTTGGCGAATTAATTATCTAAATGGAAGACGACCTGTGAATAGTGGTTTTCACGTGACCTATCTTTATACACGACGCCCTTAGGGTGCTCACGCGAGGTAGTAACCTCTGCATTCCATGCTTTAACTTTCTCTGGTATATTTGGAAGTATTTATATCAGAAAAGTGACAAGAAGGACCTTTTCACCGGGCGTCACAGGTATCTCCCCAGAAATAGATTTTTCCTTCGTCAAAATCCCTTATATATACTGTAAATATATATATATTTTTGGGCTCAAGCCATGGCGTCCTGATGGAAGGTTCCTTTTTGGTAGCTTCCTTGGGTATATAACTACTAGATATTCCCAGAGAATTTAACCACAGGTTTATCACAGAATTCTAACTTCTGGAGCGAGTATCCTAAAGGTTTCCCTTTAAGACATCCTATATCAACAGGGGACGCATGTATTAACGCGCCACATAGCTATCTGCACCCCACACAGAGTTAACACTTCGATGTGTAGGGGCGGAGAATAGCTGGGGAGCCGTTCCACAGCTAATCTCGTCCGTGGCTACTTTTGGTACTCGAGACGTAAACAAATGGGCGCCATTGCTAAATGACGTCACGTCCGTCCTCATCCTTCGCTTAGTAGCTTGCCTTACTAGACGGATTTTTCTCTGTGCGTATCTTATCGACTTGCATCTTAGCCATGTCTCTACCCTCGGCCTCGCCTTCTTCTGGAAAGTTGAGTACAAGGTTCCAGTATTGTTTAATTAAGCTCTGACCGTAAAGTAACTTTTACTTTTCGAGATATTTTATGTTTTGTGGCAGAGCTGTGCCTCGACCGGACCCGCCATTTTATGGCGTCGCTGTTGTTTTGCATGCCTTATTTAGCTAGCCTCAACAGCGCTTTCCGACCTCATTAACTAATCGATACTATTAGTTATTTAGTCTTCATAGCTAGGAACTTTATATATCGTTTTTTGACGCTCTGTTATTGGTCATCGACTGACCCCATACCAGTTCGCTAGTCTAGCCCCTAGGCCAGAGTGCCTATCATCAGTGTTCATGCATGATATATTTCAGTGATCCTAGGTTTAGTTATGAAGATAGTGGCATTATTTTATGATACTGTTGACTGTGATGCAAGTGTTTTCGCCTTCAGGGACCATATAGGGGATAGGTTTGATAGTGTGCCTTTCTAACCTAACCTACATGTAGGACCCCTATATGCTTCCTTCACCCCCTGCCTTAGGGCATCCCCTCTGTGTAGCCTTGCTCCCCCTACCACGTAAGGGGATCAAGCTCATATCAGAGTATCTATCGCTTCTCTGTCCTCCCTAAGGGAATGATCCCCCCTTAGGGTTGCGTCCGAGAATGAGGAACGGCATGCCCTTCCTCTATTGCTGGGGCTAGGTTTCCGACCTTCCCTGCAATAGCGATACGTCTTCCATCATTCCTAGTTCAGGGTGTAACATCCCTGCTCTAGGTTAGGCTTGGGGGGGAGTTAGTTCTGTGCCTTGCTGAAACGATCCCCATGCACCGTTCTCAGACAGGCTGCCTAACCTCAGGCTAGGGAGCGTCCTCCCTTCCTTGGTGGCCGCTTTGGTACAGAGCCTCCCCTATAGAATACCCTTCTTCTTCTCCCCTCCCCTCCTATGTCTTGTATGGCCTAGCCTATACTTAGGTTAGTCTATACCTATCTGTCCCCTGTCCTACAACTCCTCCTTAGGGTGGAGTGATAGGGCTACCTTGAGCCCCTGTGTGCAGTCCGCTCTGGTACATATACCCTTCATAGTGTCCTATGGGGTTAGCCACTGGATGCGTTTTGTCCGCAGGGGTTCTCCCCCCTCTTGGGTGTTCCCTAGCCCTCCCTTGGGCTACCCTGGCTCCCGGCTGCCTGCGGCCCCTGCCTCTGGGTGATAAGACTAGCCTCTATCATGGGTACACCCACTCAGGTGGGATGTCTTGGGGTCCGTGTCCGTACCACTACATCCCTCCTTCTGTCTCTTTCACTGTCCTGGTGCCGGTCCCTTCCCGCCTCCCCTGTCGGTGATACCCACCTCCCACCCTTGGTGACACATTCCTTGCCCCCTGGGCCGTCAGTCCTCCGTGTGCCGGGGACTGCCGCCTCCCGTCGGCGTCCAGCCGATGGCCTTCCCTCATACCTCATAGCTTCGGTCGTCCGTCCATCGGTCCGGCCCCCGGAGTGCCGGCATCCACTGCCGGCAGTCCGGTTCTGCTATAGCCCTTTCCTTGTCCCTGTCACCAAGCCGGCAACAAGAGAGGAGATCTGAAGTTTTTGGACCCGCAGAACTGTACGGTCTGCCAGGACCACCTGGTCGAGGCGTTCAATAACCTCCCTCAGCGGAGGTTAGGGACGCTTCTCGAGAGAAGCTACGCAAATGGCTGCGTGGCTTCCAGAAGAACGCCACTGGACCATACCTTGCCACTGAAGACTTGAGGGCCTTGCTTTTCCCGAAGGCATCCCCAGACTCTGTGGTCCCCAAGGATCAGATCCCCACTGTCCAGATCACGGTGGAACCCGATGTAGTCATGGCCCAGTCCATGCACGAGTGTCGCCTGGATACCGACAACGCGGAACGTATGTCGGAGGTGTCGGAGACCACGGAGAGGAACCTCATGGCCGAAGAACTGGACTATGAGGAAGACCGAGTGGAATACACCGAGTCGGAGCAAGAGGTCACTCCACCTTCCACCCCCGCCCCAACTCCTACACCGACGGAAGTATCACTCCCGTCTACCTCCGCCACCTCGGACCCCATCCCATCCAGCGCCCAGGAGATGTTCCGTATGCTTGAAGCTCTTATGGACAAGAAACTCCGTGAGACACACAAATACATCAGGACCATGGGAAGTTCAAAGAAGCCGAAAAGGATTTCGGTTAAGGACCTCCCGGCATGTTCGCACGCCAACCCCTGGAGGTATGCTGAGCACATGACTATCGCAACGGGCAGGATCTTCGTCAGTGAGAAGGTCGGCTCTGTTGCCCTGGAAGAAGTGGAATTCTTCCCGAGTTTTGAGGCTTATCCGGACTGTTACGTCCGACTTCGATCCGAACCTGCCTCTAAAGAAGAGACCGAACCTAAGGAGGTGATAGTGTTCGATCTCCCGAAGGCCCAGGCTATGCTGGCCAACGCTTTTAAAAGTAGGGGTTTTACCTGTTCAAAGCTTCCGGCGCTGAGCAAGAAGCACCCTACCTACGTCGCACCAGATGATGCGATCCTCCCCTTCATGGAAAAGGCCTTCGCTGCAGTACACAAAGCAGTGGAAGAAAGGAAACCTTGCCCTGCACTGGAGGAGTGCAGACCCTTCTCCCTGATTACTCCCCCCGATGTTCGACACTGGAAAGATGTCCAGCATACTTTTGTGGTGGGGAAACTAGATCCTGACGTTGCTGGACGTCAGTTTAACGAAGACCTCCCGAAACTTAATGACCATCTCCTTCGTCGGGAACATGACACGAAGGAAAGGCTCACCGCATCCATGTCCCTCCAGGTACAGCTTGACGTCATGGCCGGTGACACTAGAGTCCCCGACCACTACATGGTGCTCGCCAAAACGCATTTGGCGACTGTAGTTAAGGACCTGTACAGCTTCATGAAGGCTCGTAGAGCCTGTCGTGAATTCGTGTTCTCCAGTGCCACAGTGAGACACGAACCCCGGAGGCTGATTTCCTCCAACATCTGGGGTAAGCACCTCTTTCCCTCTGACCTTGTGAAAGAGATCACCGACAAGGCCGCCACGGAGAACAGGAACCTTCTCCACAAGTGGGGCATGTCGAAGAAGAAGAAATCCTCTCAGGACGACGGCCCTCAACCTAAGAGGAAATCCTCCAAGCAGAAACCCCAGCAACGTCAACAGAGACGGCAGTTTCCGGGACCCGCTACTCCCCAAGTGGCAGCTCAGCCACAGCAGACCTTTCAGCTGGTCACCCAACCGGTCTTGTCACAGTCGCCGGTTTTCACCCCTGCTTTCGAGCAACAGACGACTACCTTTCGTCCCAAAGGTAGAGGCTCAAACAGAGGTGCAGGCAGAGACGCATCTCGCCGTCCCTCCAGAGGCAGAGGAGGAAGGGGAGCTAGCGGCCGAGGCAGTAAACCCTCGGGACACCAGAAGCAATGATGTGCTTCCGGTGGGAGGAAGACTCCGCCAATTCCAGGATCGTTGGACCTTCGATCCCTGGGCACACAGCATCGTCAAGAAGGGTCTAGGCTGGAGTTGGACTCAACCACCCCCAACCTTCCAGCATTTCTTCCAACAATCAACCCCCCTTCTGGAAGAATATGTCCTAGATCTCTTGAACAAGAAGGTGATAAGGAGGGTAAAGTCAACCAGGTTCCAAGGGAGACTTTTGCGTCCCCAAGAAGGACTCCGACAAGCTCAGAGTCATTCTATACTTATCCCCCCTCAACAAGTTCATAGCGAACAACAAGTTCAAGATGCTGACTCTTCAACAGATAAGGACCCTTCTGCCTCAAGGTTCTTACACGGTCTCCATAGACCTGGCGGATGCTTCTGGCACGTTCCAATGAACCACCACGCTTCCTCCTACCTAGGATTTCGACTCCAAAGGAAAAGCTACGCCTTCAGGGCCATGCCCTTCGGCCTCAACGTGGCCCCTCGGATCTTCACAAAGCTGGCGGACGCCATCGTACAACAGCTTCGCCTCCGAGACGTCCAGGTGATGGCCTACCTCGACGACTGGCTAGTCTGGGCTCCATCGCCCGAGGATTGTTTAAGATCCTGCAACAAAGTCACCCAGTTCCTAGAACACCTGGGATTCAAGATAAACGCGAAGAAATCTCGCCTCTCTCCAGCTCAGAAGTTCCAATGGTTAGGAATCCAGTGGAACCTTCAGTCACACCGCCTTTCCATCCCCCAGAAGAAAAGGAAGGAAATAGAAGGGTCTGTCAAGCGACTGCTGAAATCCAAACAGATCTCAAGACGTCAGCAGGAACGAGTTCTAGGCTCTCTACAGTTCGCCTCAGTGACAAACCCAGTGCTACGTGCACAGCTAAAGGATGCCGCGGGAGTCTGGAGACGTTCCGCATCCATCGCTCGAAGAGACCTCAAGAGACGGCTCCCAAACGGACTTCGGCTGCTCCTAAAGCCGTGGTCGGAAGCAAAGGCCCTGAAAAGGTCCATCCCTCATCAACACCCACCTCCATCACTCAACATCCACACGGACGCTTTGCTGGAGGGTTGGGGAGGTCACTCCCACCAAAAACAGGCTCAAGGAACATGGTCTCCCCTATTCAAGACGTTTCACATCAACATCTTGGAGGCCATGGCGGTCCTTCTAACTCTGAAGAAACTCTCCCCGCCTCCCTCGATCCATATTCGTCTAACCCTAGGCAACTCGGTGGTAGTCCGATGTCTCAATCGTCAGGGCTCAAGATCGCCCCAGATAAATCAGGTGCTTCTGACAATCTTCCGTCTAGCAGAGAAGAAGAAATGGCACCTGTCTGCAGTTCACCTACAAGGATTCCGCAACGTGACGGCGGACGCTCTATCTCGGACAAGCCCGATAGAGTCGGAATGGTCTCTAGACGCAAGATCATTCTCCTTCATCTCTCACCAAGTCCCAGAACTTCAGATCGATCTCTTCGCAACGAGCGACAACAATCAACTTCCTCGATATGTGGCCCTGTACGAGGACCCCAAGGCAGAAGCAGTGGATGCCATGTCACTGGATTGGAACAGGTGGTCCAAGATCTACCTGTTCCCTCCCACCAACCTTCTACTGAAAGTCCTCTCCAAACTGAGAACCTTCAAAGGGACAGCAGCCCTAGTGGCTCCCAAGTGGCCTCGGAGCAACTGGTACCCCCTAGTCCTGGAGCTACAACCTACGCTGATCCCTCTCCCGGGCCCAGTTCTCTCCCAGCAAGTACAGAAGTCGACTGTCTTCGCTTCATCATTGAAAGTCAGGGACCTTCATCTCATGATTTTCTCTCCCTAGCCGTGAAGAAAAGGTTCGGGATATCGAAGAAGAGTCTCGACTTCCTCGAGGAATACAAGACCAAATCCACACGACGGCAATACGAATCATCCTGGAGAAAATGGGTCTCATTCGTCAAGGCAAAAAATCCTACGGAAATCACCATCGATTTTTGCATGACCTTCTTCATTCACCTTCATGGACAAGGCTTGGTAGCCAACACGATTTCTACTTGCAAATCGGCCTTGACTAGACCACTAATGTACGCCTTCCAGATTGATCTGTCCAGCGACATCTTCAATAAACTGCCGAAGGCATGCGCTCGTCTACGCCCAGCACCCTCACCAAAACCGATCTCCTGGTCCTTGGACAAAGTGCTCCATTTTGCCTCCAACTTGGACAATGATTCGTGCTCTCTCAAGGATCTGACTCAAAAAGTTATTTTTCTTTTTGCTCTTGCCTCAGGAGCCCGAGTCAGCGAAATAGTGGCATTATCAAGGGACGAGGGTCACATTCTGTTTACAGATTCAGGAGACCTTACCCTCTTCCCGGATCCGACGTTTCTCGCCAAAAACGAACTACCCACCAAAAGATGGGGCCCTTGGAGAATCTGCCCCCTGAAAGAAGATGCCTCTCTATGTCCAGTAGAGAGCCTCAAGGTCTATCTTCGTAGAACTTCTGACTTTGGTCGAGGCCAACTCTTCAAAGGAGAAACATCGGGCAGCGACCTGTCACTGAAACAACTACGAGCAAAAATCACCTACTTCATTCGCAGAGCGGATCCTGACAGTACACCCGCAGGTCACGATCCTAGAAAAGTTGCATCGTCTCTGAATTTCTTTCAGAGTATGGATTTTGAAAGCCTTAAGAGTTTCACAGGCTGGAAATCCTCACGTGTTTTCTTCAAACATTATGCGAAACAAGTGCATGAAGTCAAACATTTTGTGGTAGCCGCAGGTAGTGTTATGAAACCTGCTCCTAACTCTGCATAGAACAGTGAGTTACTTGGGACTCTAACTCCTCGGGTGCCTATGTTGACCCTCGTGTGATACGTAGTGATTTCAAAGACACTTGGTGCTTTTTCATATACTGTTCTTCTCCCAGGTGAAATGTCATAGTCGTCACATGAGTGCCGCATGCCTAGAGCATGATGTGTTTTCTTTTTAAAGACTGACGTTCCTCTGGAACGAGTGCCTACTAATAATTTGAAATTCTCTTTCAGATTCAAGAGCAAGTCTTTTATTACTATGTACATTATAATTTGATGTAAATTACTTTTACATACTTATTGCATTTAATTACCATATTCTGCAATTGTGAAATAAAATTTCTATTTTATTACTTGTGCGTCTCAATCCGCTCCTACTTATACTATGAAATACATGACTGTCATAGTTTTATTATCCCCTTCCTCTTACATACGATGAAGATTACTAAGGATTCAATCCTTATTATATACTCACCTCTGCAATGTAATATTCCTACCCGAATACTTACATCATGCCTTCGAGACCAGACGATTCTCTCTCTTCACATACAGTGCCTAACCACCACTTGTCTGCTTTTGAGAATGTTCCTATATGAATACCAACCATTCAGTCTTGTCCCCGAGTTCTTCATGTTCTCCCAGCAAGGTGGGTTGCCCTTCGATGACCACTTTGATCTTCAGCATGGCCAATTGTGACTTCACTGTCAGGGGGGCAGGAAGTTTTCTTCCCTACGGTTTCTCTATTGAGATTACTATGCTAACCTGTTCAAAGCCCTCGGCACTTACTTTTCAAGGGGAAAAATCTACCACGATACATTGATTCTCTGGTATTCTTCCATCAGGACGCCATGGCTTGAGCCCAAAAAACAGATTTTGAGCGAAGCGAAAAATCTATTTTTGGGTGAGATAGCCATGGCGTCCTGATGGACCCTCCCTGCTACTTCGTCCAGTTTTTTCAGGTCCCACCCTGTTCTGCTGTATCATGGTGATCGGCAAGCAACTGGCTTCAGGATGAGGACGGACGTGACATCATTTAGCAATGGCGCCCGTTTGTTTACGTCTCGAGTACCAAAAGTAACCACGGACGAGATTAGCTGTGGAACGGCTCCCCAGCTATTCTCCGCCCCTACACATCGAAGTGTTAACTCTGTGTGGGGTGCAGATAGCTATGTGGCGCGTTAATACATGCGTCCCCTGTTGATATACGATGTCTTAAAGGGAAACCTTTAGGATACTCGCTCCAGAAGTTAGAATTCTGTGATAAACCTGTGGTTAAATTCTCTGGGAATATCTAGTAGTTATATACCCAAGGAAGCTACCAAAAAGGAACCTTCCATCAGGACGCCATGGCTATCTCACCCAAAAATAGATTTTTCGCTTCGCTCAAAATCCGTTTTTTGGGCTCAAGCCATGTCGTCCTGATGGAAGGTTCCTTCAGTAGCTTCCTAGGGTATATTTAACTACAGTGGATATTCCCAGAGAATTAAACTAAAGGTTATCACAGAATTCTAACTTCTGGTGCGAGTACCCTAAAGGTTTCCCTCTAGGATATCGTATATCAACAGGGGACGCATGTATTAACATGCCACATAGCTATCTGCACCCCATATAGAGTTAACACTTCGATATGGGAATGGGCTGAGTAACTGAGGAGCCGTTCCAAAGTTACTCTCATCCGTGGCTACTTTTGTTACTCGAGACGTAAACAAACGGACGCCATTGCTAAATGACGTCACGTCCGTCTTCATCCTTTCGCCTGTAGCTCCTACGCTAAGTCGGATTTTTCCCAAGTGCCTCTTTTATCTGCTTACATCACCGTTATGTCGCAGCCTTCAGCCTCGCCTTCTTCTGGAAAGTTGAGTACCAGGTCCTAGTATTGTTTAAATAAGCTCTGGCCGTAAAGTAACTTCTATCTTTCATAAAATATTGTGTTTTGTGGCGGAGCTGTGCCGATACCGGACGCGCCATGACGGCGTCGTTGTTCATGTTGCATGCTTTATTTAGTTAGCCAGAACAGCCTTCTCCGGTCCTATAAGTAATTAATAGTATTAGTTATTTAGTCTTCATAGCTAGGAAGTTATTACAGTATATCATGTTTTAGCGCTCGTTAGTCACGGTCGTGGACCGACCCCATACTAGATTACTAGCCTAGCCCCTAGGCTTGACAGCCTAGTGCTCATATTACTGCATGATATATATAAGTGTTCCTAAGTTAAGTTATGAAGATTTAGGCATTGTTAAACATACTAGTTACTGTGATGTAAGTGTTTTCGCCTTCGGGGACCATACAAGGGACTGTGTTGGTTCGTGTACCAACCCCCTCCTAACCTAATGTAGGAACCCTTGTATGCTTCCTATTCCCCTTACCTACGGGTAATTCCCTCTGGGTAGCCTTGCTTTTCCCTTATTCTATAATAGGGAGAATCTTGTCTTCACCCAGAGTATTTATCGCTTCTCAGCCTACCCTAAGGGAATGAACCCCCCTTAGGGTCATGCCTGAGACCTTAGGAAGGGCTCTGCCCTTCCCCAGTTGCACTTGGTTGGGTTACTCCTTCATCCCTGCAACTAGAGATGTGTCTTTCCAGGCCTTCCTAGCCTAGGAGTTGGTCCTCCTAATCTAGGTTAAGCTCTGGGGGCAGACTCTGGCTTATTATAGTTTAGGACAGTACATCAGTACTGTACCTGATCTGTGCTACCTATCCTAGGTTAGGGAGTGTTCTCCCTTGCCTTGGTGGCCTCTCTCATACAGAGTCTACCCACTTAAGAAAGACCACACCCCTGTCCTCGGTCCTACAACTCCTCCCTTTGGTGGAGTGGTAGGGCTAGCCTTGTTCTCCTGCTGAGCTGGCCGCTCTGGTACACATACCCTTCATAGCGTTCTATAAGGGTGGTTGCCGGCGGCGGTCCTGCCGGAGGAGGATTCCCCCTCTTTGAGTGCTCTCTATCCCTCCCTTGGGTTACCTCAGGCTCCCGGCCGTCTGCCGGCCCACTGCCACCGGATGTTAGGAGTACCTATGAGTTGAACTAAGGTTCACCATGCCGTCAACCTCCGGCTGCCGGAGCCCGCCGCCCCTGCCGGTGATCCTCCACTGTGTCGGCGGTCGCCATTGTGGTGTTGTACATCTCGGTCGCTCAGTGTGTCCTCCTTGATGTTGTACAACCCTCAGGACAGGTCCCCGGCGTACCGTCGGTCTGCCGGACCCCTTAATGAGGGTCTAAGGGACATGTACCCCTTCCTTGGCTGCCGGCACCTTGCCGGCAGTCAATCTGATGCAGCCACATAGCCTGGCCACCTCCATATAGGTATTGTTATACCAGCTAAAATAGTGGCTATGCTGTTTGATTGCACATTACAACATTTCCAGCATACTCTGTGCATCTCAGTGCAGTCGCTTGCCGGAACCTACATATTACTAAGGGGTTTATCCTATTTTCCCCTCTCCCTCAAGGCTCTGAGCGGTCTCAGATCCTTTTACACTCTGCGGACAATTCCTCTATTAAGGAAGCCTAGCTTGGCTCATCCATACGGATTTTCCCTCATTTGAGACCCTTGGGTCCTAAGGAGTTGTCTACGGATAAGGTTACGGTAACCGGCTGGGTGGGATTCAGTATGTGTCTATCTACTTCCCTTCCTGCTCATCAATATTGAACATATATTAATATGCTATTATAGATTAAGTTATTCTTGAGTCTAGAGTAATGTAAGTCATTCTTATGCCTTCCATGTACTCATGATCTCTTTCTTTTACAGGAGGAGTATGTGAAGTGTGAAAGCAACTTCTGTGGAGTTAAGCGCCCGGACTTCTACGGGCACAAGGCGTGCCGGACCCATGCCCCCTGCCCCGCCAAGAGAGGCGCCCTTAAATTCTGGGAGCCGCAGACCTGTTCAGTCTGCAAGAGTCTTCTTGACGAAGCATTCAACGATCCTCCTACCACGGAGGTAAGGGACATCGCTAGAGAGAAGCTGCGCAAATGGGTGCGAGGCTTCCAAAAGAACGCCTCTGGACCTTATCTTCCAAATGAAGATATGAGGGCCTTGCTTTTTCCGAAAGCATCCAAGGACTCGGTGATCCCTCGAGAAGAAATTCCCACCGTCCAAATAGTGGTCGAACCCGACATCGTCATGGCACAGTCTATGTGTGAGTGCCATATCGATTCCGACAACGTGGAACGTATGTTGGAGGTGTCAGAAGAAACGGAGAACCTCATGGGCGAAGAGCTCGACTATGAGGAAGATCAGGTGGAATATCCTGATTCGGAGAATGAGGTCGCTCCAGCTCCCCCAGCAACTCCAGTGCCATCCGAGGAACCTGTTCCTTCGACTTCCGCCACCCCGGATCCTCTTCCATCGGCCACTCAAGAGGTCTTCAGGATGCTAGAAGCCCTCATGGACAAGAAGCTGAGAGAGACTCAGGAACAATTCCGGACTACTTTCGTCAGCTTCAAACAACCGAAAAAGATTTCGGTTAAGGACCTCCCCACCTGCTCGGAAGCTAACCCTTGGAGATACGCCGAGCACATGCCAATCACTACTGGCAAAATCTTTATTAGTGAAAGGGTTGGCTCTATTCTTCTGGAAGAAGTGGAGTTCTTCCCGAACTTCGAGGCTTATCCGGACTGTTACGTCCGGCTCAGGTCCGAACCAGCCTCAAAAGAAGAGACCGAACCTAAGGAAGTGATAGTGTTCGATCTCGCAAAGGCCCAAGCTATGCTGGCTCAGGCAGTGAAGAGTCGGGGTTTCACAAACTCCAAGATGCCAGCGCTGAGCAAAAAGCATCCAACCATTGTTGCTCCAGCTACTGCGACCTTCCCCTTCGTTGAAAAGGCCTTCCAAGCGGTCATGAAGGCTGTGGAGGAAGGGAAACCTTGCCCTGCACTGGAGGAGTGCAGACCCTTCTCCCTCACTCTTCCCCCCGATGACAGGTACTGGAAATACATCCAGCTTACTTTCACGGTAGGGAAACTAGAACCTGATGTGGCTGGTCGTCAGTTCAACGAGGACCTCCCACGACTGAATGATCATCTCCTTCGTAGGGAACCGGATACTAAGGAGAGACTCGCCGCTTCGCTGTCACATCAGGTACAGCTAGAACTCATGGCCGGGGACACCAGAGTCCCGGACTTTTACATAGTCCTTGCTAAGTCACACCTGGCGACTGTGACCAAGGATCTGTACAGTTTCGCTAGGGCTCGCAGAGCCTGTAGAGAATTCGTGTTCGCCAGTGCAACGGTGAAACACGAACCCTGGAGACTGATTTCCTCCAACATCTGGGGCAAACATCTCTTCCCGTCCGCCATGGTGAAAGAGATAGTGGACAAAGCTTCTACGGAGAACCGGAACCTTCTCCACAAGTGGGGCATGTCCCAAAAGAGGAAGTCCTCTCAGGACGATGGCCCTCAGCCTAAGAGGAAATCCTCAAAGCCTAGGCCCCAGCAACGTCAACCAAGACGTCAGTTTCTGAGTCCCGCTACTCCCCAAGTGGCTGCACAGCCACAGCAGACCTTTCACCTGGTCCCCCAGCCGGTGGTGTCGCAGTCACCGGTCTTCACCCCTGCCTATGAGCAACATTCCACTACCTTTCGTCCCAGAGGTAGAGGCTCAGGCAGAGGCTCCGGCAGAGATTCTTCTCGCCGTCCCTCCAGAAGCAGAGGAGGAAGGGGAGCTAGCGGCCGAGGTGGCAAACCCTCGGGACACCAGAAGCAATGATGTGCTTCCGGTGGGAGGAAGACTCCGCCAATTCCAGGATCCTTGGACCTTCGATCCTTGGGCACACAGCATTGTCAAGAAAGGACTGGGCTGGAGCTGGACTCAACCACCCCCATCGTTCCAGCAATTCTTCCAACAGTCAACCCCCCTCCTGGAAGAATATGTCCTGGAGCTCTTGAACAAGAAGGTGATAAGGAGGGTAAAGTCAACCAGGTTCCAAGGAGACTCTTTTGTGTTCCCAAGAGAGACTCAGACAAACTCAGAGTCATTCTAGACTTGTCCCCTCTCAACAAGTTCATTGCGAACAACAAATTCAAGATGCTGACTCTGCAACAGATAAGGACCCTTCTGCCTCACAGGGCCTACACGGTCTCCATAGACCTGGCGGAGGCCTACTGGTACATTCCAATGAATCACTACGCTTCCTCCTACCTAGGATTTCGACTCCAAAGGAAAAGTTACGCCTTCAGGGCCATGCCCTTCGGGCTCAACGTTGCTCCACGGAACTTCACCAAGCTGGCAGACGCAATCGTCCAACAGCTACGTCTTCAGGGCGTCCAAGTGATGGCCTACCTAGACGACTGGCTAGTCTGGTCGATATCGCCCGAAGATTGTCTGAGAGCCTGCAACAAAGTCACCCAGTTCCTAGAGCATCTGGGTTTCAAGATAAACGCCGAGAAATCTCGCCTCTCTCCAGCTCAGAAGTTCCAATGGTTGGGAATCCATTGGGACCTTCAGTCACACAGCCTTTCCATTCCACAGAAGAAAAGGAAAGAAATAGCAGGGTCTGTCAGAAGGCTTCTAAAATCCAAACGAATCTCAAGACGCCAACAGGAACAAGTTCTCGGCTCTCTACAGTTTGCCTCAGTGACAAACCCAGTGCTTCGCGCGCAGCTAAAGGATGCCGCGGGAGTCTGGAGACGATTCGCATCCATCGCTCGAAGAGACCTCAAGAGACGGCTTCCGAACAGACTTCGCTTACTTTTAAAGCCGTGGTCAGAAGCAAAGGCCCTGAAAAGGTCCATCCCTCTTCAACACCCGCCTCCATCGATCAACATCCACACGGACGCTTAACTGGAGGGTTGGGAGGTCACTCCCACCAACAACAGGTTCAAGGAACATGGTCTCCCCTCTTCGAGACGTTTCACATCAATATCTTGGAGGCCATGGCGGTTCTTCTCACCCTGAAGAAACTCTCCCCGCCTCCCTCGATCCACATCCGTCTGACTCTAGACAACTCGGTGATAGTCAGATGTCTCAATCGTCAGGGCTCGAGATCGCCCCAGATAAATCAGGCGCTTCTCCCTATCTTTCGTTTGGCAGAAAGGAAGAAATGGCACCTGTCTGCAGTTCACCTACAAGGATTCCGCAACGTGACGGCGGACGCTCTATCAAGGACAAGCCCAATAGAGTCGGAATGGTCTCTAGACGCAAGATCATTCTCCTTCATCTCTCACCAAGTCCCGGAACTTCAGATCGATCTCTTCGCGACGAGCGACAACAATCAACTTCCTCGATATGTGGCCCCGTACGAGGACCCCAAGACAGAAGCAGTGGACGCCATGTCCCTGGATTGGAACAGATGGTCCAAAATCTACCTGTTCCCTCCACCCAACCTTCTGCTGAAAGTCCTATCCAAACTGAGAACCTTCAAAGGGATAGCGGCCCTAGTGGCTCCCAAGTGGCCCCGGAGCAATTGGTATCCTCTGGTCCTGGAGCTGCGGCCCACCCTGATTCCCCTACCGGGCACAGTCCTCTATCAACAAGTACAGAAGTCGACTGCCTTCGCTTCATCACTGAAAGTCAGGGACCTTCATCTCATGATTTTCTCTCCTTAGCCGCAAAGAAAAGGTTTGGGATCTCGAAGAAAAGTTTAGACTTCCTCGAGGAGTACAAGACAGAGTCTACCAGAACGCAGTACGAATCTTCCTGGAAAAAGTGGGTTTCCTTTGTCAAGGCAAAAAATCATACAGAGATCACTATTAATTTCTGCGTGTCCTTTTTCATTCACCTTCATGGACAAGGCTTGGCGGCCAACACGATTTCAACCCTGTAAATCGGCCTTGACTAGACCACTCCTATACGCCTTCCAGATTGATCTGTCCAGTGACATCTTCAATGAACTGCCAAAGGCATGCGCTAGACTACGCCCAGCACCTCCACCAAAACTTATCTCCTGGTCCCTGGACAAGGTGCTCCATTTTACTTCTAGCCTGAACAACGATTCGTGTCCTCTGAAAGACCTGACTCAAAAAGTTATCTTCCTTTTTGCTCTCGCCTCGGGAGCCCGAGTCAGTGAAATAGTGGCATTATCAAGAGAAGAGGGTCATATCCTGTTCGCCGAGACAGGAGATCTTACCCTCTTCCCCGATCCGACGTTTCTCGCCAAGAATGAACTACCCACCAAGAGATGGGGCCCTTGGATAATCTGCCCCCTGAAGGAAGATGTCTCTCTATGCCCAGTGGAGAGTCTTAAGGTCTATCTTCGAAGAACTTCAGACATCGGTGGAGGACAACTCTTCAAAGGAGAACCATCGGGTAGCGACCTGTCACTGAAACAACTAAGAGCGAAAATCACTTACTTCATTCGCAGAGCAGATCCTGACAGTACACCCGCAGGTCACGATCCTAGAAAAGTCGCTTCTTCTCTGAATTTCTTCCAGAGTATGGATTTCGAAAGCCTCAAGAGCTTTACAGACTGAAAATCATCGCGCGTATTCTTCAAGCACTACGCAAAACAGGTACATGAAGTGATGCATTTCGTGGTAGCTGCAGGTAGTGTTATGAAACCTGCTGCTTAAATCTGCATAGAACAGTGAGTTACTTGGGACTCTAACTCCACGGGTGCCTGTGTTGAGCCTATCGTGATACATAGTGATTTAATGGACACTTAGTGTTTCTAATAGACTGTTCTTTACCAAGGTGAAATGTCATAGAAATTTTACACGCGTGCCGCATGCTCTAGAGCATGGAGTGTTTTTTGAACTTTAAAAGACTGGCGTTCCTCTGGGAACTTGTGTTTCTAAAAAGCAAACTTTCTTTTCAGACTCAAGACCACCATCTTTCATTTTCTATGTACATTGTTCATTACTACTGTAAATAAATTCTATAATCATTATTGTAATTACTACTATAATGACCTGCAATCTTAAAAATAAAATGACTATTTTATTACCATGTGCATCTCCTTTCGCTCCTATTCTTTATTAAGAAATATACGATTGTTATAGTTTCATTTACCTCTTTAATGTCTGATCTAAAAGAATAATATAAGTAATTATGTTATATACTCACTTATGCCTTGATAATATTCCTACTCGAATATTAACCTTTGTTCTGTCTCCGAGACCAGCATGATCTCTCCACCATGTGAGTAGTTCTTCAATGATCACTTCGAGATATTCCTATTGTCCACCAGGACTTCCCTGCCAGGGGGGCAGGAAGCCAGTTCATCATAGAATCTCTGGTAAGGACATTTACTAAAATATTGCTCGAAGACCTTGGCACTTGGATTAAAGGGGAAAAAGTCCATGATACATTAATTCTCTGGTACACTTCCATCAGGACGACATGACTTGAGCCCCAAAAACGGATTTTGAGCGAAGCGAAAAATCTATTTTTGGGTGAGATAGCCATGTCGTCCTGATGGACCCTCCCGTCTATTCTAATTCAGCCTTTCAGGCCCCTCCCTGACCTACTGTATCGCGGAGATTGGTAGGAGCTGAGCTCAGGATGAAGAGGGACGTGACGTCATTTAGCAATGGCGCCCGTTTGTTTACGTCTCGAGTACCAAAAGTAGCCACGGATGAGAGCAACTTTGGAACGGCTCCTCAGTTACTCAGCCCATTCCCATATCGAAGTGTTAACTCTATATGGGGTGCAGATAGCTATGTGGCGTGTTAATACATGCGTCCCCTGTTGATATACGATATCCTAGAGGGAAACCTTTAGGGTACTTGCACCAGAAAATAGAATTCTGTGATAACCTTTAGTTTAATTCTCTGGGAATATCCACTGTAGTTAAATATACCCTAGGAAGCTACTGGAGGAACCATCCATCAGGACGACATGGCTATCTCACCCAAAAATAGATTTTTCGCTTCGCTCAAAATCCGTTTATATATATATATATATATATATATATATATATATATATATATATATATATATATATATATATATATATATATATATGTGTGTGTGTGTGTATGTATATGTACGTATATGTATATATATATATATATATATATATATATATATATATATATATATATACACATATATATACATATACGTACATATACATACACACACATATATATATATATATATATATATATATATATATATATATATATATATATATATATATATATATATATATATATATATGCATATATATACATATATATATATATATATATATATATATATATATATATACATATGTATATATATATATATATATATATATATATATATATATATATATGTATATATATATATATATATATATATATATATATATATATATATATATATGTATATGTATATATATGTATATATATGTATATGTGTATATATGTGTGTATGTGTATGTGTAAGTGTGTATATATATATATATATATATATATATATATATATATATATATATATATATATATATATATATATATATATATATATATATATATATATATATATATGTATATATATATATATATATATATATATATATATATATATATATATACATATATATATATATATATATATATATATATATATATATATATATATATATATATATATATATATATTTTCTTAAAATATAGTGTTTTGTGGCCGAGCTGTGCCGATACCGGACACGCCATGTCGGCGTCGCTGTTCACGTTGCATGCCTTATTTAGTTAGCCAGAACAGCCTTTCCCGGTCCTTTAACTAATTAATATTATTAGATATTTAGTCTTCATAGCTAGGGAATCATTATATCGTGTTTTAGCGCTCATCAGTCTACGGTCGCTGTTCGACCCCATACTAGATCGCTAGCTTAGCCCCTAGGCTGGACAGCCTAGTGCTTGTTTGCATGCATGATATATATTAGTGTTCCTAAGTTAAGTTATGAAGATTGTGGCATTATTAAACATACTATTTACTGTGATGTAAGTGTTTTCGCCTTCGGGGACCATATAAGGGACTGATTTGATTGTGTATCAACCCCCTCCTAACCTAATGTAGGAACCCTTGTATGCTCCCTATTCCCCCTGCCTGTGGGTAATTCCCTCTGGGTAGACTTGCTTTCCCTTCTATATAGGGGGATCTCGTCTACAACCAGAGTATTTATCGCTTCTCTGCCTACCCTAAGGGAATGAACCCCCTTTAGGGTCGTGCCTGAGACCTTAGGAAGGGCCCTGCCCTTCCTCCAGTTGCACTTGGTTGGGTTCCCCTTCCTCCCAGCAACTAGCGATGTGTCTTTCAGACTTTCCTAGCCTAGGAGTTAGTCCTCCTACTCTAGGTTAAGCTCTGGGGGTGGACTCTGTCTTATTATAGTTGGGACAGTACATTAGTACTGTACTTGATCTGGGCTACCTATCCTAGGTTAGGGAGCGTTCTCCCTTGCCTTGGTGGCCGCTCTCATACAGAGTCTCCCCATTTAGAAAGACCCCTTCTTCTCCCTCCCCACCTATCCCTTTGGTGTAGGCCTGCCTACACACCTCTGTCCTTGGTCCTACAACTCCTCCCTTGGGTGGAGTGGTAGGGCTAGCCTTGTACTCCTGCTGATCTGGCCGCTCTGGTACACATACCCTTCATAGTGTTCTATGGGGGTGGTTGCCGGCGGCGGTCCTGCCGGCGGGGGATTCCCCCTCTTTGAATGCCCTTTATCCCTCCCTTGGGTTACCTCAGGGCCCCGTCCGTCTGCCGGCTCCCTGCCGCCGGATGTTAGGAGTATCCACTCCTATCATGAGTGCACTCTCTCCGGAGGGATGCCGGAGGGGTATAGGATTTTACCCCTTCTATCCCTCCTTACCTTTTTCTCTTTCTATCTTGGTTCCGGTCCCTTGCCGTCTCTACTGCCGGCGATAACCGCCGCTACCTCAGGTGACCTTCATTCATAAGATGCCTTCCCCCTCTAAGACGTCAGCCTACCGAGTGTCGGAGGCTGCCGCCTTCCGTCGACATACCGCCGACGTCCCACCCCTTATATTTACCTAGTAACAGCCGGCCGACTTTCGGAGTCTGCCGCCCACATGCCAGCTTTGATTGCCGGCAATCTAGGTATACACCCATATATATATCTCTCTTATGAATTGATCCAAGGCTCACCATTCCATCAGCCTTCGGCTGCCGGAGCCCCCGCCCTGCTGGCGGTCGCCACTGTGGTATTATCCATCTCAGTTACTCAGTGTGTCTGCCTTGATGCCTTCCACCCTGCAGGACCGGCCTCCGGTGTGCCGTCGGTCTGCCGGCGCCCCCTCATGAGACACTAAGGGACATGTACCCCTTCCCTGGCTGCCGGCAACATGCCGACAGTCAATATGTTGCAGCCACATAGCCTGGCCACTTCCATATAGGTATTGTTATACCAACCAAAATAGTGGCTATGCTGTTTGATTGCACATTACAACAATTCCAGCATATTCTGTGTATCTCTGTGCAGTTGATTGCCGGAACCTACATTTACTAAGTGGTTTATCCTATTTTCCCCTCTCCCCCAGGGCTGTGAGTGGTCTCAGACCCTAGTACACTCTGTGGACAATTCCTGTTAAAAGCCTAGCTTGGCTCATCCATACGGATTTCCCTCATTATGACCCTCGGATCCAAAGGAATTGTCTACAGATAAGGTTACGGTAACCGGCTGGAAGGGATTCACAAGTATGTGTCTATCTACTTCCTTTCCCGCTCATCAATCTTGAACATTAATATGCTATTATAGATTAAGTTATTCTTAATTTTAGAGTAATGTAAGTCATTCTTATGCCTTCCATGTACTCATGATCTCTTTCTTTTACAGGAGGAGTACAAGAAGTGCGAGAGCAACTTCTGCGGAGTGAAGCGCCCGGACTTCTACGGGCACAAGGCGTGCCGGACCAACGCCCCCTCCGCCGCCAAGAAAGGGGACCTTAAATTTTGGGACCCGCAGATCTGTACAGTCTGCAAGAGTCTTCTCGTTGAGGCGTTCGACGGTCGTCCTACTGCGGAGGTAAGGGACATCGCTAGGGAGAAGCTACGCAAATGGGTGCGTGGCTTCCAAAAGAACGCCACTGGACCGTATCTTGCCAATGAAGACTTGAGGGCTTTGCTTTCTCCGAAAGCATCCAAGGACTCGGTGGTCCCTCGTGAACAAATTCCCACCTTCCAGATCGTGGTCGAACCCGACATCGTCATGGCATAGTCCATGCGTGAGTGCCATCTTCATTCCGACAACGTGGAACGTATGTTGGAGGTGTCTGAAGAGACGGAGAAGAACCTCATGGGCGAGGAGCTCGACTATGAGGAATATCAGGTGGAATACCCTGATTCGGAGAACTAGGTTGTTCCTGCTCCCCCAGCAACTCCTGCACCATCCGAGGAACCTGTTCCTTCGACTTCTGCCACCCTGGACCCTCTTCCATCGGCCACTCAAGAGGTCTTCAGAATGCTTGAAGCCCTCATGGATAAGAAGCTGCGCGAGACTCAGGAGCAATTCCGGACGACTCTCGTCGGCTTCAAACAACCGAAAAAGATTTCGGTTAAGGACCTCCCCACCTGCTCGGAAGCTAACCCTTGGAGATACGCCGAGCATATGCCAATCACAACTGGCAAGATCTATATTAGTGAAAGGGTTGGCTCTATTTTGTTGGAAGAAGTAGAGTTCTTCCCGAATTTCAAGGCTTATCCGGACTATTACGTCCGGCTCAGGTCCGAACAAGCCTCAAAGGAAGAGATCGAACCGAAGGAATTAATTGTGTTCGATCTCGCGAAGGCCCAAGCTAAGTTAGCTCAGGCAGTGAAGAGCCGGGGTTTCACAAACTCCAAGATGCCAGCGCTGAGTAAGAAGCATCCAACCTTCGTTGCGCCAGCTACTGCGACCTTCCCCTTCATTGAAAAGGCCTTCACAGCGGTCATGAAGGCTGTGGAGGAAGGGAAGCCTTGCCCTGCACTGGAGGAGTGTAGACCCTTCTCCATTACTCTTCCCCCCGATGAAAGGCACTGGAAAGACATCCAGTCGACCTTCACGGTAGGAAAACTGGAACCTGATGTGGCCGGTCGTCAATTCAATGAGGTCCTCCCATGGCTGAACGATCACCTCCTTCGTAGGGAACAGGATACAAAGGAGAGACTCGCCGCTTCACTGTCTCATCAGGTACAGCTGGAACTCATGGCCGGGGATACCAGAGTCCCGGACTTTTACATGGTCCTTGGTAAGTCGCACCTGCCGACCGTGACCAAGGACCTATAAAGTTCCGCTAGGGCTCGTAGAGCCTGTAGAGAATTCGTATTCGCCAGTGCAATGGTGAAACACGAACCCCGGGGACTGATTTCCTCCAATATCTGGGGCAAACATCTCTTCCCGTCTACCTTGGTGAAAGAAATAGTGGACAAATCTTCTACGGAGAACCGGAACCTTCTCCATAAGTGGGGCATGTCCCGAAAGAGGAAGTCCTCTCAGGACGATGGCCCTCAGCCTAAGAGGAAATCCTCGAAACACAGACCCCAGCAACGTCAAACGAGACGACAGTTTCCGGGTCCCGCTACTCCCCAAGTGGCTACGCAGCCACAACAGACCTTTCAACTGGTCCCCCAGCCGGTGGTGTCGCAGTCGCCAGTCTTCACCCCTGCCTATGAGCAACACTCGACTACCTTTCGTCCCAAAGGTAGGGGCTCAGGCAGAGGTTCCGGAAGAGATTCTTCTCGCCGTCCCTCCAGAGGCAGAGGAGGAAGGGGAGCTAGCGGCCGAGGTGGCAAACCCTCGAGCTACCAGAATCAATGAAGTGCTTCCGGTGGGAGGAAGACTCCGCCAATTCCAGGATCGTTGGACCTTCGATCCCTGGGCACACAGTATCGTCAAGAAGGGACTGAGCTGGAGCTGGATTCAACCACCCCCATCGTTCCAGCAATTCTTCCAACAGTCAACCCCCCTCCTGGAAGAATATGTCCTGGAACTCTTGAACAAGAAGGTGATCAGGAGGGTAAAGTCAATCAGGTTCCAAGGGAGACTTTTGTGTTCCCAAGAAAGACTCAACAAGTTCATTGCGAACACCAAATTCAAGATGCTGACTCTGCAACAAATAAGGACCCTTCTGCCTCACAGGGCCTACACGGTCTCCATAGACCTGGCGGAGGCCTACTGGCACATTCCAATGAATCACTACGCTTCCTCCTACCTAGGATTTCGACTCCAAAGGAAAAGTTACGCCTTCAGGGCCATGCCCTTCGGGCTCAACGTGGCTCCACGGATCTTCACCAAGCTGGCAGACGCAATCTTCCAACAGCTACATCTTCAGGGCGTCCAAGTGATGGCCTACCTAGACGACTGGCTAGTCTGGTCGACATCGCCCGAAGATTGTCTGAGAGCCTGCGACAAAGTCACCCAATTCCTAGAGCATCTGGGCTTCAAGATAAACGCTGAAAAATCTCGCCTCTCTCCAGCTCAGAAGCTCCAGGGTCTGTCAGAAAGCTTCTAAAATCCAAACGGATCTCAAGACGACAACAGGAACAAGTTCTCGGCTCTCTACAGTTCGCCTCTGACAAACCCAGTGCTTCGCGCACAGCTAAAGGATGCCACGGGAGTCTGGAGACGATTCGCATCCATCGCTCGAAGAGACCTCAAGAGACGGCTTCCGAACAGACTTCGCTTACTTTTAAAGCCGTGGTCAGAAGCAAAGGCCCTCAAAAGGTCCATCCCTCTTCAACACCTGCCTCCATCGATCAACATCCACACAGACGCTTCACTGGAGGGTTGGGGAGGTCACTCCCACCAACAACAGGTTCAAGGAACATGGTCTCCCCTATTCAAGACGTTTCACATCAACATCTTGGAGGCCATGGCGGTTCTTCTCACCCTGAAGAAACTCTTCCCGCCTCCCTCGATCCACATCTGTCTGACTCTGGACAACTCGGTGGTAGTCAGATGTCTCAATCGTCAGGACTCGAGATCGCCCCAGATAAATCAGGTGCTTCTTCTGATCTTTCATTTGGCAGAAAGGAAGAAATGGCACCTGTCTGCAGTTCACCTACAAGGATTCCGCAATGTGACGGCGGACGCTCTATCAAGGACAAGCCCAATAGAGTCGGAATGGTCTCTAGACGCAAGATCATTCTCCTTCATCTCTCACCAAGTCCCAGAACTTCAGATCGATCTCTTCGCGACGAGCGACAACAATTAACTTCCTCGATATGTGGCCCCGTACGAGGACCCCAAGGCAGAAGCAGTGGATGCCATGTCCCCGGATTGGAACAGATGGTCCAGGATATACCTGTTCCCTCCTCCCAACCTTCTGCTGAAAGTCCTATCCAAACTGAGAACCTTCAAAGGGACAGCGGCCCTAGTGGCTCCCAAGTGGCCCCAGAGCAATTGGTATCCCCTGGTCCTGGAGCTGCAGCCCACGCTGATCCCCCTACCGGGCCCAGTTCTCTCTCAACAAGTACAGAAGTCGACTGTCTTCGCTTCGTCACTGAAAGTCAGGGACCTTCATCTCATGATTTTCTCTCCTTAGCCGCAAAGAAAAGGTTTGGGATCTCGAAGAAAAGCTTAGACTTCCTCGAGGAGTACAAGACTGAGTCTACCAGACGGCAGTACGAATCTTCCTGGAGAAAGTGGGTCTCCTTCATCAAGGCAAAAAATCCTACGGAAATCACCATTGATTTTTGCATGTCCCTCTTCATTCACCTTCATGGACAAGGCTTAGCAGCCAACACGATTTCCACTTGTAAATCGGCTTTGACTAGACCACTCCTATACGCCTTCCAGATTGATCTGTCCAGCGATATCTTCAATAAACTGCCAAAGGCATGCGCTAGACTACGCCCAGCACCCCCACCAAAACCTATCTCCTGGTCCCTGGACAAGGTGCTCCATTTTGCTTCTAGCCTGGACAACGATTCGTGCCCTCTGAAAGACCTGACTCAAAAAGTTATCTTCCTTTTTGCTCTCGCCTCGGGAGCCCGAGTCAGTGAAATAGAGACAGGAGATCTTACCCTCTTCCCCGATCCGACGTTTCTCGCCAAGAATGAACTACCCACCAAGAGATGGGGCCCTTGGAGAATCTGCCCCCTAAAGAAGATATCTCTCTATGCCCAGTGGAGAGTCTTAAGGTCTATCTTCGAAGAACTTCAGACTTCGGTGGAGGACAACTCTTCAAAGGAGAAACATCGGGTAGCGACCTGTCACTGAAACAACTAAGAGCGAAAATCACCTACTTCATTCGCAGAGCAGATCCTGACAGTACACCTGCAGGTCACGATCCTAGAAAAGTCGCTTCTTCTCTGAACTTTTTCCAGAGTATGGATTTTGAAAGCCTCAAGAGCTTTACAGGCTGGAAATCATCGCGCGGTTCCTTCAAGCACTACGCAAAACAAGTGCACGATGTAAAGTATTTCGTGGTAGCTGCAGGTAGTGTTATGAAACCTGCTGCTTAAATCTGCATAGAACAGTGAGTTACTTGGGACTCTAACTCTACGGGTGCCTATGTTGACCCTATTGTGATACCTAGTGATTTAATGGACACTTAGTGTTTCTAATAGACTGTTCTTTACCAAGGTGAAATGTCATAGACTTTACATGAGTGCCACATGCCCTAGGGCATGATTTGTTTTCTTTGAATTTTAAAGACTGACGTTCCTCTGGAACTTGTGTTTCTAAAAAGAAAATTTTTCTTTCAGAATCAAGATTACCGTCTTTCATTTCTATGTACATTATTCTTTATTATTGTAAATAAATTCTATATTCATTATTGTAATTACTGCCATAATGATCTGCAATCCTAAAAATAAAATGTCTATTTTATTTCCATGTGTGTCTCTCTTCGCTCCTATTCCTTATCAAGAAATATACGATTGTTATAGTTTCATTTACCTCTTTCCTGATGATCAGAAAGAATAATATAAGTAATTATGTTATATACTCACTCATGCCTTGATAATATTCCTATCCTAATATTAACCTTTGTCCTGTCTCCGAGACCAGCATGATCTCTCCTCCAGGGGGAATAGTAGTTATGTTATATACTTACCTATGCTTGATAATATTCCTACCCGAATATTAACCTTTGTCTTGTCTCCGAGTCCAGCGTGATCTCTCCACTAAGTGAGTAACTCTTCAATGATCGCTTTGAGATGTCCTATTGTCCACCAGGACTTCCCTGCCAGGGGGGCGGGAAGCTAGTTTACCATAGACTCTCTGGTAAGGACATGTTCTATAATACTGTTCGAAGCCCTTGGCACTTGGATTAAAAGGGGTAAAAATCCACAATACATTAATTCTCTGGTACACTTCCATCAGGACGTCATGGCTTGAGCCCAAAAAACGGATTTTGAGCGAAAAATCTATTTTTGGGTGAGATAGCCATGACGTCCTGATGGACCCTCCCGTCTATTCTAGTTTAGCCTTTTAGGCCCCTTCCGGACCTACTGTATCGCGGAGATTGGTAGAAGCTGAGGTCAGGATGAGGACGGACGTGACGTCATTTAGCAATGGCGTCCGTTTGTTTACGTCTCGAGTACCAAAAGTAGCCACGGATGAGAGTAACTTTGGAACGGCTCCTCAGTTACTCAGCCACCTTTCCATATCGAAGTGTTAACTCTATATGGGGTGCAGATAGCTATGTGGCGTGTTAATACATGCGTCCCCTGTTGATATACGATATCCTAGAGGGAAACCTTTAGGGTACTCGCACCAGAAGTTAGAATTCTGTGATAACCTTTAGTTTAATTCTCTGGGAATATCCACTGTAGTTAAATATACCCTAGGAAGCTACTGAAGGAACCATCCATCAGGACGTCATGGCTATCTCACCCAAAAATAGATTTTTCGCTTCGCTCAAAATCCGTTACATACATACATACATACATACATACGTACATATATATATATATATATATATATATATATATATATATATATATATATATATATATATATATATATATATTTATTTATTTTTGGGCTCAAGCCATGTCGTCCTGATGGAAGGTTCCTTCAGTAGCTTCCTAGGGTATATTTAACTACAGTGGATATTCCCAGAGAATTAAACTAAAGGTGGGGCTGAGACAGGGATGTGTGATGTCGCCGTGGTTGTTTAACTTGTATGTTAATGAAGTGGTGAGAGAGGTGAATGCTCGAGTGCTTGGATGAGGATTAAAACTGGTAGGCGAGAATGATCATGAATGGGAGGTAAATCAGTTGTTGTTTGCGGATGATACTGTACTGGTAGCAGACACAGAAGAGAAGCTTGACCGACTAGTGACAGAATTTGGAAGGGTGTGTGAGAGAAGGAAGTTGAGAGTTAATGTGGGTAAGAGTAAGGTTATGAGATGTACGAGAAGGGAAGGTGGTGCAAGGTTGAATGTCATGTTGAATGGAGAGTTACTTGAGAAGGTTGATCAGTTTAAGTACTTGGGGTCTGTTGTTGCAGCAAATGGTGGAGTGGAAGCAGATGTACGTCAGAGAGTGAATGAAGGTTGCAAAGTGTTGGGGGCAGTTAAGGGAGTAGTAAAAAATAGAGGGTTATGCATGAATGAAAAGAGAGTTCTATATAAGAAAGTGATTGTACCAACTGTGATGTATGGATCGGAGTTGTAGGGAATGAAAGTGATTGAGAGACAGAAATTGAATGTGTTTGAGATGAAGAGTCTAAGAAGTATGGCTGGTGTATCTCGAGTAGATAGGGTTAGGAACGAAGTGGTGAGGGTGAGAACGGGTGTAAGAAATGAGTTAGCGGCTAGAGTGGATATGAATGTGTTGAGGTGGTTTGACCATGTTGAGAGAATGGAAAATGGCTGTCTGCTAAAGAAGGTGATGAATGCAAGGGTTGATGGGAGAAGTACAAGAGGAAGGCCAAGGTTTGGGTGGATGGATGGTGTAAAGAAAGCTCTGGGTGATAGGAGGATAGATGTGAGAGAGGCAAGAGAGCGTGCTAGAAATAGGAATGAATGGCGAGCGATTGTGACGCAGTTCCGGTAGGCCCTGCTGCTTCCTCCGGTGCCTTAGATGACCGCGGAAGTAGCAGCAGTAGGGGATTCAGCAGTATGAAGCTTTATCTGTGGTGGATAATGTGGGAGGTTGGGCTGTGGCACCCTAGCAGTACCAGCTGAACTCGGCTGAATCCCTGGTTAGGCTGGAGGAACGTAGAGAGTAAAGGTCCCCTTTTTTGTTTTGTTTCATTGTTGATGTCGGCTACCCCCCAAAATTGGGGGAAGTGCCTTTGGTATATGTATGTATTTAGTCTGCATAGCTAGGAAGTTACTATATCGTGTTTTAGCGCTCATTAGTCACGGTCATTGCCCAACCCCATACTAGATCGCTAGCCTAGCCCCTAGGCTTGACAGCCTAGTGCTCATATTACTGCATGATATATATAAGTGTTCCTAAGTTTAGTTATGAATATTTGGGCATTGTTAAACATACTAGTTACTGTGATGTAAGTGTTTTCGCCTTTGGGGACCATACAAGGGACTGTGTTGGTTCGTGTACCAACCCCCTCCAAACCTAATGTAGGAACCCTTGTATGCTTCCTATTTCCCTTACCTACGGGTAATTCCCTCGGGGTAGCCTTGCTTTTCCCTTATTCTATAGGGGGATTCTTGTCTTCACCCAAAGTATTTATCGCTTCTCAGCCTACCCTAAGGGAATGAACCCCCCTTAGGGTCATGCCTGAGACCTTAGGAAGGGCTCTGCCCTTCCCCAGTTGCACTTGGTTGGGTTACTCCTTCATCCCTGCAACTAGCGATGTGTCTTTCCAGGCCTTCCTAGCCTAGGAGTTGGTCCTCCTAATCTAGGTTAAGCTCTGGGGGCAGACTCTGGCTTATTATAGTTTAGGACAGTACATCAGTGCTGTCCCTGATCTGTGCTACCTATCCTAGGTTAGGGAGTGTTCTCCCTTGCCTTGGTGGCCTCTCTCATACAGAGTCTACCCACTTAAGAAAGACCCCTACTTCCCCCTCCCCACTCTATCCCTTTAGTGTAGGCCTGCCTACACACCCCTGTCCTCGGTCCTACAACTCCTCCCTTGGGTGGAGTGGTAGGGCTTAGCCTTGTTCTCCTGCTGAGCTGGCCGCTCTGGTACACATACCCTTCATAGCGTTCTATAAGGGTGGTTGCCGGCGGCGGTCCTGCCGGAGGAGGATTCCCCTCTTTGAGTGCTCTCTATCCCTCCCTTGGGTTACCTCAAGCTCCCGGCCGTCTGCCGGCCCACTGCCGCCGGATGTTAGGAGTACCTACTCCTATCATGAGTGCACTCTCTCCGGAGGGATGTCGGAGGGGTATAGGATATTACCCTTCCCCTCCCTCCTTACCTTTCTCTCTCTCTATCATGGTGCCGGTCCCTTGCCGCCTCTACTGCCGGGGACAGCCGCCACTACCTCAGGTGACCTCTATTCATAAGATTCCTCCCCTCTACAACGTCAGCCTAACGTCAGCCTACCGCCTGCCGGAGGCTGCCGCCTTCCGCCGACGTCCCACTCCTTATATTTACCCTGGTTTACCTGGCGACAGCCGGTCGACTGCCGGAGACTGCCGCCCACCTGCCGGCATTGATTGCCGGCATTCTAGGTATCCGCCCTTTATACATATATATCTTATGAGTTGAACTAAGGTTCACCATGCCGTCAGCCTCCGGCTGCTGGAGCCCGCCGCCCCTGCCAGCGATCCGCCGCTGTGCCGGCGGTCGCCACTGTGGTGTTGTCCATCTCGGTCGCTCAGTGTGTCCTCCTTGATGTTGTCCACCCCGCAGGACCGGTCTCCGGCGTGCCGTCGGTCTGCCGGCGCCCCCTAATGAGGCGCTAAGGGACATGTACCCCTTCCTTAGCTAAATTAATCTGATGCAGCCAGATAGCCTGGCCACCTCCATATAGGTATTGTTATACCAGCTAATATAGTGGCTATGCTGTTTGATTGCACATTACAACATTTCCAGCATACTCTGTGCATCTCAGTGCAGTCGCTTGCCGGAACCTACATATTACTAAGGGGTTTATCCTATTTTCCCCTCTCCCTCAAGGCTCTGAGCGGTCTCAGATCCTTTTACACTCTGCGGACAATTCTTCTATTAAGGAAGCCTAGCTTGGCTCATCCATACGGATTTTCCCTCATTGGAGACCCTCGGGTCCTAAGGAATTGTCTCCGTATAAGGTTACGGTAACCGGCTGGGCGGGATTCATAAGTATGTGTCTATCTACTTCCCTTCCTGCTCATCAATATTGAACATATATTAATATGCTATTATAGATTAAGTTATTCTTAAGTCTAGAGTAATGTAAGTCATTCTTATGCCTTCCATGTACTCATTATCTCTTTCCTTTACAGGAGGAGTATGTGAAGTGCGAAAGCAACTTCTGTGGAGTTAAACGCCCGGACATCTACGGGCACAAGGCGTGCCGGACCCACGCCCCCTGCCCCGCCAAGAGAGGCGACCTTAAATTCTGGGAGCCGCAGACCTGTTCAGTCTGCAAGAGTCTTCTTGAAGAAGCGTTCAACGATCCTCCTACCATGGTGGTAAGGGACATCGCTAGAGAGAAGCTACGCAAATGGGTGCGAGGCTTCCAAAAGAACGCCTCTGGACCTTATCTTCCAAATGAAGATATGAGGGCCTTGCTTTTTCCGAAGGCATCCAAGGACTCGGTGATCCTTCGAGAATAAATTCCCTCCGTCAAAATAGTGGTCGAACCCGACATCGTCATGGCACAGTCTATGCGTGAGTGCCATATGGGCGAAGAGCTCAACTATGAGGAAGATCAGGTGGAATATCCTGATTCGGAGAATGAGGTCGCTCCAGCTCCCCCAGCAACTTCAGTGCCATCCGAGGAACCTGTTCCTTCGACTTCCGCCACCCCGGATCCTCTTCCATCGGCCACTCAAGAGGTCTTCAGGATGCTAGAAGCCCTCATGGACAAGAAGCTGAGAGAGACTCAGGAACAATTCCGGACTACTCTCGTCGGCTTCAAACAACCGAAAAAGATTTCGGTTAAGGACCTCCCCACCTGCTCGGAAGCTAACCCTTTTAGATACGCCGAGCACATGCCAATCACTAATGGCAAAATCTTTATTAGTGAAAGGGTTGGCTCTATTCTCCTAGAAGAAGTGGAGTTCTTCCCGAACTTCGAGGCTTATCCGGACTGTTACGTCTGGCTCAGGTCCGAACCAGCCTCAAAAGAAGAGACCGAACCTAAGGAAGTGATAGTGTTCGATCTCGCAATGGCCCAAGCTATGCTGGCTCAGGCAGTGAAGAGTTGGGGTTTCACAAACTCCAAGATGCCAGCGCTGAGCAAAAATCATCCAACCTTTGTTACTCCAGCTACTGCGACCTTCCCCTTCGTTGAAAAGGCCTTCCAAGCGGTCATGAAGGCTGTGGAGGAAGGGAAACCTTGCCCTGCACTGGAGGAGTGCAGACCCTTCTCCCTCACTCTTCCCCCCGATGACAGGTACTGGAAATACATCCAGCTTACTTTCACAGTAGGAAAACTAGAACCTGATGTGGCTGGTCGTCAGTTCAACGAGGACCTCCCACGACTGAATGATCATCTCCTTCGTTTGGAACAGGATTCTAAGGAGAGACTCGCCCCTTCAGTGTCACATCAGGTACAGCTAGAACTCATGGCCGGGGACACCAGAGTCCCGGACTTTTACATAGTCCTTGCTAAGTCACACCTGGCGACTGTGACCAAGGATCTGTACAGTTTCGCTAGGGCTCGCAGAGCCTGTAGAGAATTCGTGTTCGCCAGTGCAACGGTGAAACACGAACCCCGGAGACTGATTTCCTCCAATATCTGGGGCAAACATCTCTTCATGTCCGCCATGGTGAAAGAGATAGTGGACAAAGCTTCTACGGAGAACCGGAACCTTCTCCACAAGTGGGGCATGTCCCGAAAGAGGAAGTCCTTTCAGGACGATGGCCCTCAGCCTAAGAGGAAATCCTCAAAGCCTAGGCCCCAGCAACGTCAACTGAGACGTCAGTTTCCGAGTCCCGCTACTCCCCAAGTGGCTGCACAGCCACAACAGACCTTTCAACTGGTCCCCCAAGCCAGTGGTGTCGCAGTCACTGGTCTTCACCCCTGCCTATGAGCAACATTCCACTACCTTTCGTCCCAGAGGTAGGGGCTCAGGCAGAGGCTCCGGCAGAGATTCTTCTCGCTGTCCCTCCAGAGGCAGAGGAGGAAGGGGAGCTAGTGGCCGAGGTGGCAAACCCTCGGGACACCAGAAGCAATGAAGTGCTTCCGGTGGGAGGAAGACTCCGCCAATTCCAGGATCGTTGGACCTTCGATCCTTGGGCACACATCATCGTCAAGAAAGGACTGGGCTGGAGCTGGACTCAACCACCCCAATCGTTCCAGCAATTCTTCCAACAGTCAACCCCCCTCCTGGAAGAATATGTCCTGGAGCTCTTGAACAAGAAGGTGATCAAGAGGATAAAGTCAACCAGGTTCCAAGGGAGACTCTTTTGTGTTCCCAAGAAAGACTCAGACAAACTCAGAGTCATTCTAGACTTGTCCCCTCTCAACAAGTTCATTGCGAACAACAAGTTCAAGATGCTGACTCTGCAACAGATAAGGACCCTTCTGCCTCACAGGGCCTATACGGTCTCCATAGATCTGGCGGAGGCCTACTGGCACCTTCCAATGAATCACTATGCTTCCTTCTACCTAGGATTTCGACTCCAAAGGAAAAGTTACGCCTTCAGGGCCATGCCCTTCGGGCTCAACGTGGCTCCACGAATTTTCACCAAGCTGGCAGACGCAATCGTCCAACAGCTACGTCTTCAGGGCGTCCAGGTGATGGCCTACCTAGACGACTGGCTAGTCTGGTCGACATCACCCGAAGATTGTCTGAGAGCCTGCAACAAAGTCACCCAGTTCCTAGAGCATCTGGGTTTCAAGATAACCGCCGAGAAATCTCGCCTCTCTCCAGCTCAGAAGTTCCAATGGTTAGGAATCTATTGGGACCTTCAGTCACACCGCCTTTCCATTCCACAGAAGAAAAGGAAGGAAATAGCAGGGTCTGTCAGAAGGCTTCTAAAATCCAAACGGATCTCAAGACGCCAACAGGAACAAGTTCTCGGCTCTCTACAGTTCGCCTCAGTGACAAACCCAGTGCTTCGCGCACAGCTAAAGGATGCCACGGGAGTCTTGAGACGATTCGCATCCATCGCTCGAAGAGACCTCAAGAGACGGCTTCCGAACAGACTTCGCTTACTTTTAAAGCCGTGGTCAGAAGCAAAGGCCCTGAAAAGGTCCATCCCTCTTCAACACCCGCCTCCATCGATCAACATCCACACGGACGCTTCACTGGAGGGTTGGGGAGGTCACTCCCACCAACAGCAGGTTCAAGGAACATGGTCTCCCCTCTTCAAGACGTTTCACATCAACATCTTGGAGGCCATGGCGGTTCTTCTCACCCTGAAGAAACTCTTCCCGCCTCCCTCGATCCACATCCGTCTGACTCTAGACAACTCGGTGGTAGTCAGATGTCTCAATCGTCAGGGCTCGAGATCACCCCAGATAAATCAGGTGCTTCTCCCTATCTTTCGTTTGGCAGAAAGGAAGAAATGGCACCTGTCTGCAGTTCACCTACAAGGATTCCGCAATGTGACAGCGGACGCTCTATCAAGGACAAGCCCAATAGAGTCGGAATGGTCTCTAGACGCAAGATCATTCTCCTTCATCTCTTACCAAGTCCCGGAACTCCAGATCGATCTCTTCGCGACGAGCGACACCAATCAACTTCCTCGATATGTGGCCCCGTCTCACACAAAGCCAATATATCTATCCTTCTATTCCTAAACATACTTCTAATCTCACATCTTTTACTCTCTATCGTACTACATCCAGGCACACTCAAACACCCCAAAACTAGAGTGCGGGGAGCAGTCACTCTTCCCCCAGCTCCGCCTCTTTGATGTCTCACAGGATTATATTTTAATGAATATAAGATATAAAATAAGTAATAACATTAAAACAGACTTGTTATATGTATATAACCTAATAAGAGAGAATTATGTCAACCTGTTCAACATAAAAATATTTGCTGTTAAATGTGATGACCTCCTCAAGTTACACTGATCAATTGCCTGATTAAGAAGACCATTCTACAGCCAGGTCACAGCTGGAATAAATCTATGATACTTCAAGCATAATGATGTAGAAGACATGACTTAGAATTAACTGAATTTCCGGTACTACGTACACAATGGTACAGTTTGAGAAGATTTGATTGCAAAGAGCGGTTAGAATTATGAAAAACCTTGTGCAACATGCCTAAAGAATTAACTGAACAACAGTGCCAAAGATTAATATCTAGATCAGGAATAAGAAATTTAATAGACCACAGGTTGTTTTGCCGACAAATTAAGATGAGATTCAGCAGCTGGAGACTAAACAAGAAAACAATACTTAAAACAAGACATATTGGAAGAATTGAAACATTTCTTCAGAATAGATTGATCACCAAAAAATCTTAAATGACTTTCAATACAACGATTTTTTATGCGATTGAAGGAGAAACAGACAGAGAGTTTCTTAAAATGACAATTTGTCCTAAATTGTATTTTTCCTAGCTATACAAACCCATAATCATTTAATATAGGAATTCGCTTCAGCGCAGCTGAAACAGCCGACGAGAAAGAAAATCAGGCAGTTGTGCTGATTGGTTGGCTGGTGGTACGGGGCGGAGCTTAGCTCCCCCTTCCAACGCCAGCCTACTTTCCTCATTCAAATGCTTTAGGCTCAATGTGGAACATGAGAGGGGTGGTAGAGGCAGGCATTTATATCAAATGATTATGGGTTTGTATAGCTAGGAAAAATACAATTTAGGACAAATTGTCATTTGTTCCAACGCAATATACAAACCTCGTAATCATTTAATATAGGAAGACTCGCTGGTTGGTGGGAGGTCTGCCTTTGCTGCTTGTGAACAGCTAACTGCCCGGATATAGACCTGTATTGAATGAGAGCAGAGGACTAAATCCACCTACCAGTCTCTCGACCCGACATCATGATGGTGGGGTCTGAGAGACTGGGAGCCGGGTCGCACGATGGGTAAGAACACCGCGCGACCTGAGAGCGAGAATGTAAGAGAAACTCGACCCTAGGGTTGCAGTGACTGGATGAACCTCCATAACCAAAAGGCATAGGGTTTATACATCCACCGTCTTCTTTGCCTAGCAGAAGGCGGGGGAAGAATACCTGTAAACAAACTCTAGCAATCTTACATGGGAAGACTTGTCTTGATGTATGGGACTTCAAGGGAGGAGACAAAAAGAAAGGCGGAGCACATGCACACTGCTTTCACACAGTCAAACATACCATAAAAATCAAGACAAGAGACTTCCCTGTCCCGGAGGAACTGGAGAGGTCAGACAATAGCTTGAGCCGCTAACACAGGGCCAAGAACAAAGGTGTCCAAAGACTAGTGCGTAAACTCCCTCAAGTAAAAGGCCGTAAAGGTGGTCTGGCGTTTCCAAACGCCAGCCTTCAGCATTTGGCCCACTGCAAGATTTCTCTTGAAAGCGAGTGTGGGGGCAATGCCCCTATCTTGTGAGCTTTAACCCTCGCTGGTGCTTGGACTCTTGAGGAAGTCTCATACGCCTTGCAGATGGTTCCACGGATCCAGAAGGATATCGTGTTCCTCGACACACACCTCCTTCTTGGCCCTGCCGGTGCTAACAAAGTCGTCGACATTCAGGTCCGAGAAGCCGAGTTCGCTTAAGATAGCGCCGGAGACACCTGACGGGACAAAGAAGCATCTCACCTGAACCGCCACTCGCTGAATCCAGTAAGGGAGGAATAGTGAAGGCCTCGAACTCGGGATCGTGGATCGCTCAGTTCTGAGTCTTGGCTTCGAACTCTGGCACAAAAATCAAGATCTCCTTCCAACCCTCTGCGTGAGTGACATTACAAGAGAGGCCGTGTAACTCCCCGACTCTCTTCGCCAATGCTAAAGCTAGCAGAAAAACAGTCTTAAGGGTCAAGTGCCTATCTGAGGCACGGCTCAAGGGTTCGTACGGAGCTCGAGTAAGAGACCCGAGAACTAGAGTGACATCCCACTGGGGAACTCGAAGTTCCCTCGGGGGACACGACTGTTCGAAGCTCTTAATAAGCATAGAAATCTTGAGGGCGTTGGAGATATCTATGCCCTTCAGATGGAACACCATTGCAAGGGCAGACTTGTACCCTTTAATGGCAGAAACAGAAAGGAGCTTATCTCTGCGAAGAAAGACTAGGAAGTCTGTGATCTGAGTCAGAGAGGCTCCAACCGGAGAGATACCCCTTCCATAACACCAATCACAGAAGACCGACTACTTCCCCTGGTAGACTGAGGAGGAGGATCTTCTAAGGTACCCTGACATATCTCTCGCAGTGAGTCGTGAAAAGCCTCGTGTTCTGAGATGCTGGATAGTCTCCACGCGTGAAGTCTGAGCGACTGCACCACTCCATGTGTGGCTATAGCGGAGCAATGAGAGTCATCCTGAGTCCTGGGGTTACTAGGACCCGTGACAGGACTGCGCGAAGCAAGCAAAAGGGAGGAAACGCGTAGCAATGGTTCTCCCCAGAGGTCGAGTACTCGACTCGCTACCCAAGGGTGAAGAGACCATTCTGCCCCTATTACCTGGTCTCTGCGACTTAGGGCATCTGCCAGAACATTTCTCTTGCCTGGAATGTACCTGGCTGACAAGGTTACGTGTTGACTCTCTGCCCACAGAAACACCCGCCTCGTCAACTGCTGCAAGGGAAGTGAGAGCGTACCCCCTTGCTTGTTGATGTACGCGACCACGGACGTGTTGTCGCTCATCAGCAATACCAAGTGCTCTCTCAAACAGGCCTGGAAATGAATGAGTGCTCTCAAGACAGCCATCATTTCCAGCACGCTGATGTGCAGGTGTTTCTCCTCTTCCAACTACACACCTGACATGACTAGGTCGTCAAGGTGTGCACCCCAACCTTCGTGGACGCGTCTGTGAACAGATGGAACTGAGGTGGAGGAGGGTTTATGAGAAACCCTCTCATGAGGTTCTCCTTGTTTTAGACACCAAAGGAGATCCTCCTTTACCTCGCGTTCCATGAGAATTGGACGAGAGGGAGAATCGGTGGCTGCCGACCACTGCTCCTTCAGACACCACTGAAGGGAGCGGAGATGGATCTGCCCGAAAGGAACGAGCTTCTCCAGCGAGGAGAGGTGACCTAGAAGAGCTTGCCACTGGAGAGCTGGAAGTTGTTCCTGCGACAGGAACGGCTGCGCAACCTCTCTGAGTCTGCTGATCCGCTGCCGAGTCGATCAGCATTCCCAGATGCTTCACCTTCTGATTGGAAATCAGGTTCTACTTCTCGTTGTTCACCACGATCCCCCGATCGCGACAAACTGCCAGAAGTGAGTCTCGGTCCTGAATCAACTGTTCCTGCGAGGGAGCGAGAATCAGCCAGTCGTCGAGGCACATCAGTAGGCGGATGCCCCTCGAGTGGGCCCAAGCTGCTACTGTTGTGAACGCTCGCGTGAACACATGGGGAGCTGTGCACAGTCTGAAGCATCGATGATAGGTCTCCAACCTCCTGTTGCCTTCTCGACAAGGAAGAGACGACAGTAGAACCCTGGTGACTGATCGTGCACGTCTTCTAACGCATCCTTCTCCAACATTTCATGGACTTCCGCCTCTAAGGCCAGAGCCTTTAGAGATGTTGAAGCGTACGTGTGAAATGCTATTGGAGTGGAGAATAGGGGGCCCGATGAAGTACGAATGGAAGCTTGTACCCGTCGTGAAGGGTCAACACTACCCATTCCTCGGCCCCGAGGTGCTGCCATATCGCCCAATGGCACGATAGGCATCCCACTACCTTCGGCAGCATGGGAAGGGGAAAGCCAAGCAAGCTCCGCGTTTCCCTTTCCCTTGCTTGCCCCTGTTCTTTCCACGACGTGGAGGAGCTACCGAGGAAGGCTGAAAAGTCTGCTTGGGAGCAGAACCCTTCTGAACAGGAGCAGGTCTCGGTTGCACAGGAGCAGCAGGAGCACGACCAGTGGTACCCTTGCTACTTCCCGTGGGCTTGGCCTGACTCGGCCTGGCCGTGGACAGTTTCGCGGGACCAGGTCCCTTGAAACTCTCAGCCTGCGCCTGGTGGATAATGGAGTCCTTCGAGTCGAGGCGCCATTTATCCCGAGCGTCCCGAACTTCCTCTGGTGGAAAGAGAGAAGTTGCAGCTCTAATAGGAGTGTTCCTAAGTGCCAGGGCCTCTCATGAACCAATCTGTCTTGCCAAACGAGCGGCTACTGCCTTGCACTTTTTGAGGATCAGATTGGCATACCGGTTAGCATGCTGGTCCAAGAGAAAGGCAACAGCTTTTCCACCAGACAAAGCTAGATTCCTGTACTGCTCCATGTGTTCGGGGGTAGCGAGCTTGGTGTTCCACGCGAACACTGTGGCCGTACCACACCAGTGGTTGAGCCACGAAGCAGCCTGGAGAGCAGCTACAGAGATGGAATCCACAGTTAAAATCTCAGAGGCTGAGAAGGAGACACTCTGAGATTTCAAACTCTTGACCAAGGAACCCCCAGCAAGCGCTCCGACAGCGGGATCAAGAGGGAGAGGACAAGGCACACAAGACTGTGACGTAGTACCTCTTCTGTCACTGGAGTGGTTGAGGGAGAAGCTTGTCCGAACCTTGGCTCCTGAGCGAGTCACCAGGTCCTGCAATCTGGTCACTCACTCGGTCCAATGCTCGAGCAGCCTGTCTCGACCAGGGTAGCACGATGGGCTGTGAACTACCTTTAGGAGCTCCCCATAGGATCTCCAAGGCTGTACACTTATCCTCAGACGCTACCACAAGAGGAGCCCTGAGGTCATTAATCTCATGCATGAGGTTAATGACCTTTAGGAATGGCGACTCCACCTCGGGATCTTCCGTCTCCACGGCAGGTGGAGGTTGTGGAGGTGGCTGATCTCTCGGTCCCGCTACATCTGGAGGTGTAGGGGAAGCGACATGCTCCACGGATGATGACATCCCTCATGAATACGCTCGCTCTGGTCATAAGACCGAACCAGGTGTGTATTCAGGAGTCGAGGAAGGACCCTGGAAGGGTTCATCCCCGACGGAATGCATCAAGGTTCCCACTGCGACTGAGTACGTGACTGGTCACTGCGAGCCCCATGAAGCTCCTGAAGGAGCTCAAGCGCAAGCGGGGTCGCTGGGAACTGCAGCGCTCACACCAGGAGGTGTAGATAGGTTAGTCACCTGTTACACACTCAGAAAGCATGGGGGTTGGCTTCACCTCGCATGGCTGGTATGCGCGAGAGCTAACCTGGTCGTGCACGACCGGCCCCATGTTGCAGGCTGAGCTGCGAGGTGGCTCCATGCCGGGCCCGAGTTGCGTGGATTGAGTGCACGGCTGTCTGGGTCTGCTCCCTGCTCACACAACACACGAGTCACAGAGTCAGTCCGCGTGGCTACCCCAGTGGAGGTAGTCGTGCGTACCGCGGATTCTTCATAAGAGACCACAGCTGTGATTTCTCGTGCCGAAGCCAGGACTCTCATTTCAATGCTCAAGAGCGGTTCAACTCGAGTCTGAACAGCAGCTTGGGGGCCCGAGGACCCCGTCACCATGTTCTGGGAGACGATACCTATGACCTTGAGCGCAGTTGTCATGCATGGAGGCCTTGCGCGAGATTTGGCGTGAACAATCACAAGAGCGCGGGGAACATGGGAATCTCTCGCATCGCCCTAATCCTCCGGAGGAGAAGAGGTGTCGCGGGGCGCAATGTCCCTTCGACTGCGACTGGCCTTCCTGGACCTCTTTGCTTTTCTCTTCTTCCCCCTTCTCTTTTTCCTTGGGGGAGAAGAGTCAGAGTCAGAAGATGAAGACGAAGAGGAGGAGAGAGAGAAGGAGGAACTAGGAGAGGAATACCGCCCACACTTCCTTTTCTTGTGGCCCCTTCGAGGTACTGGAATGGTGGTCGAGGCAACAGAAGACAACACCGGACGAGGATGAACAAACGTATCTTCAGCTAAAATCAAAGTAGACTGTGCACTGAATCTCTGCTTCGAAGCCGTAGGAGATACCCGAGCCATGTCCGTAGGAAGAGCCGTGGTCGGTGAACGTGGTGAACCTGAAAAACATCTTGTATCAGCAGGAGTTTTAGCAGATTTTAATTTTAAATGACTTGCAGGCGATGCTGTAAAGAGTTTGCCAGCAGTCGTAAACGAAATCTCAGTATTTAAAACATTACTCCCCCTTGTTTTAACAGGGAGTCCTGCAGTTATTTTACCCTTGGAAAAAGTTTGTATTTTGCCAAGAACAAATGCTTTATCAGGTACATGGTCAACAACAACAGGGGCATCAGGGATCATGGGAGTTGATAAAGTTACAAAATCAGTTACATTCATGAGTTCATCAACAATCGGATCATTCAAATGACGTTGTTCAAGCTCGTCCGCCAGAGTTAAACGGCGTTTTAACAAATTAAAGTCAGGCTTAACCGATAATCCGAGACGCCCAAAGTTCCCCCATCTTATCAGGTAAGTGTCGTCATCAGTATCAGACGGTCCAACAATCTGTCGGGTGTCCCTCGAGATCGCCGAAGTAGCGGGAGCACTAAGGTCATCCGCTCCCCCGGCGAAACCCAAGAAATCTCCGACAGGCTGTGAATCCGAGCTTCCCAAAATCATACTCACAACATCCTCAGACTCAGAGAGGGCGTGAGTAGACTTCTCTGTGGCAGTGTCTTGAGACGACACACTTACCACCGGCTCCCCCTTCTTCTTCTTCGAGAGAGGCGAGCTCTCTGAGGCAGAAGAAGCTTTAGGGGTCCGGCGATGTTTGCGTTGATTCTCGAAAGCTTGCCACTGCAAGGGCGACCAGGATTCACACTCACGGCAGGGAGAACCTTAAGAGCAAGGTTTTCCCCTCCATGTCGGGCAGAGCGTGTGCGGGTCTACAGGTGATGAAAGCCACCTACTGCAACATCCGCCACGGCCTGCACATCATATCTTACGAGTAATTTTCTCCTCCATAACAATCACACAATCACCAGTACACAAGTACAAGAGAAGGCAAAGGGCTGCAGCGTAAAGAGTGGAGGGTAACACAACCATCCACGTTGAGCCGAAGCGAGTGAATGAGGAAAGTGGGCTGACGGTGGGGGGGGGGGAGCTAAACTCTGCCCCGTACCGCCAGCCAACCACGCACAACTGCCTGGTTTTCTTTCTCTTCGGCTGTTTCAGCTGCACTGATGCGAATTCCTATATTTAATAATTACGAAGTTTGTATATCGCGTCGGAACAAATTAAATTTGCAACCGAGAATCACATCTAATATTCTAAAGGAGTCTTATAGTTTGAAATAAAACATTATCAATGCAGAGATCTAAATGCCAATGACCCACTGTCCTTGACCTACAGTACTTACAATAATACTTTGAGTTTTGTTAAGGTTTAACTTCATGCCCCCACAATTATCACCCTGCACCATGGGAACACTGTGCAAAGTCACAATTTTTGAGACCCCAAAAATCGTATGTACTATCATTAACAATGCATGTGAATACAATAGATGGCCTATTCCTTGAAGCTTATTTTGGACACACTATATTCAGTCTGGCTGAAACTTGATTTTTCCCAAATAATTTTTCATTGATAAGACTGTTTCCTAACCTCACTCTACTTATCATTTTTTCATTTGAGTAAGATATCTGAATGATGATTTCCTGTGTCTTTAAACCAAGAAGTATCACAGTGGGTAAAGAACTTTCCTTTGACTTTGGGAGAATGGATAGTAATCACTATCTCTCAATGTCAGTTTTGTTTTTAGCCACCTTAAATTCTTATTTTGTCCAAATTTTCTTTTTTTTAAGTCTCGTCTAATGAATTAATGTACAATTTTCTAAATTGGTAACAAATGATCAACAGTGTACAGTGCCCTCCACCATTTGATCATTGAACTAACGAACTTCTGCCAATACAAACGTATGCAAAAATAATAATAAAAGAAATAAAATATAGAAAAAATATGTCATGGTTGAATTTCAAATTGCTTGGTTGAGCGGTAGGTTGATTCGCACACTGGTGCTTTGGCTGCATGCTAAGCATTATCGGTAAACAAGGATTTGGAATACTTCAGTTTTATCAACATTATCAAAAAACACGAGATAGGGGGGATTGCATAAAAAATATATTGAAATTCTTTTAGTTTGTAAAATCATGAAATGTTTCAAAGTGATTCAAAATGGCTGCGTATATAGTAGGCCTACATGTACGTACTTACAAAAGACTAAATTATAAAAATTAACATTTCCTGATATCCAGCACCTGCAGTGCCATTACTGTACAGAGGTGAATATAATAATTTCCTATTGTAGATATCATCCATTAAATTATCAAATAAAAGAATCTAACCTTAAGCATATAGTTAAACCTTGTCTGTTGTCATTATGTTTCGAACAACACAGTGGTTGCAGAATTCTGTGATTAGTAGTCAATATAAACTCTAATAATTTTTTTCCACATTAAAATATTCATATCTAATATAAAAAATTAACTACCTTAACTATCAATTACACTACCAAAATGAATGTTCCGTATTGTAATAATATAAATACGTACCTGTATAATCTACTGCATTAAAATCTTACACTGGAAATACTAATATTGTCCCCTCTCATATACATATAAGCATTTCAATATGCTGTACTATAATAAAATCCCAAGCATGAAAATTACAAGTGATGTATACTATGTATTACTGTAGTAATAACATAATACTGTCCTGTATGATACCATTAACAATAATAGTAAAAGAGTAATGAAAAAACAAACATACACAATAACTTTCTGGGGCGGCCTGTGACGGCCGGTGAAAAGGTCCTTCTTTACACTTTTCTAATATAAATCTTCCAAATATACTAGAGAAAGATAAAAGCATGGAATGCAGAGGTTACAACCCTCGCGCGAACACCTTGTAGGTGTCGTGTATTTAACAAGGGCGTGTGAAAACCACTATTCACAGGCTGTCTTCCATTTAGATAATCCCTTCATCAATGGGGAGGGCCGTGACAGGCCCTAGAGAACACAGTTGGACTACCCCACCGACACCTACCACGCGCACTCTCTAGGACATCCTTCTGTTTTGGACTTGCCAGCTAAGTCGGTAGTGTTTTGATCAGTGTTTCTTCGCAAGTGTTTGTCGTTATTTCAACATGACTGACGTTGCTACTTCACCTTTACCAACGTTAAGTACCATAGTTTGTTTTGACAGTTTATTGCAGTACCGGGCATTTGTTCTGTTTCCAGTATTGTGGATTTTAGTTTTGGAAGCGATTGGCCTGCCTCGGTATCGGCAGCCATTTTGGGTTTTGTTCGCTTCGGTAAATTTTCAAGTTAATATTGCCCATCTGGTACTCTGTCATCTAGGTTATATCACTTACGTTTTATGACCAATTTTATTATCATTATTTATTATTAGTTTTTACTATGGTATTTATTTGCTAGCAAGTCCAATTTGGACCTACGAAGAATAGCGATTTAGTCTTTGTTATAGTTTTGTACTCGCCTCAGGAAGGTGCTCGTTTTAGACTATATCTTTGTTTATTTGTTACGTTGTCGTTATTCTTTGTTCTTGGTTATTACAATTACTAAGAAAAAAGCAATCAATTTTATTATTTTTCTTATCATATTATTGTGTGATGTTGGTTTTTTATTATGTAACCTTGAGAGCGTGAGCATAGAGTGCTCGTTTTCTGTTCTACAGATACGAGTTACCCCTTCTCTAGTTTTCTTTATTAAGCTCGAGTAAGAGAGGTGGATTTCCCGTTTTCCGTTTTTTTACGATCACGAGTTATTCCTGCCTCCTCTTATTCTCCGAGTTGATGATATTACGTTTAATGATATTCACGTTTTATTGATGTGGTTACTGTTAATATAGCTAGCACTATTAATAGGTTACGTTAGTGTACGAGTCATTAATTGGGGTCGCTTTATGCCGACACCCTTAGCTCCGCCTTGAGTTATACTCCGCTATAATGGATACTCATTGGGTGAGAACTAGTCAGATATTTGGAGTGCAACAGTGAAATCCGGCACTCAGACTCCGGCTGAGGCCTTTTGCACACGAACCTTTGTCATGTTTGATCACAATTACACTATTACGGCCCCTTTTTTCATCGAATCTCCGGCTTCACTGGAGATAACACAGACATTCAGCATTGAGGTTAATGTTATCGTACCGCTGACGGTCACGATATCACGATGACGGGCCTTTGTCACCGGATCTCCGGTACAAACAGAGATCAATCAGACGATCAGAACTGGAGTTAACAATGTGATACCAATGAAGTTTATAGTTTCATGTTACGTGGTTACTGGTTATTAATATATTTTCCTAATATATTAAGTTGTTAGCTAATATCGTACTCACACATAATTAAAATTTAATTGTTTTCTGTGGATTCATATGTCACTGACCAGAATCTCAAGGAACATCCAGACTTATGTCTTCTTTCTTTTACAGAAAGTCCGCTGCGATGCCAAGGGCTGCTCCGCTGCCTTTACTGATCCCATGGGCCATGATCTATGCCGGTCCCATGCACATTGCGCCATATCCTTCTCTCGGGAACCGGGACAAGCCCCCTACATGGTATGGTTCCCGGAGTCATGCATGCTCTGCTATGAGCTGTCATCCCTACTCCTGAGCGAGGAGGTAAGTTGGTTCTAGTTTGTTCCTGTTAATATCCTTTGCGAGGAATTAATTGGTCTTTATATATTTACATCGATTATTGCTTCATCATTAATCCCCTCTCCTCTTTCAGGCTGATGATGAATCTCTCCGGGAGGCAAGAGCTACTCTCCGTCCTTGGGTGTCAGGTTTTGGGAGGAATGCGCCGTCTGGCGCACCCTATCTCCTTGATGGAGACATGGCTTCTCGCCTATTCCCAGGCTCTACTACTGCAGCAGTTCCACCGGAGACAGCGGCCCCGTTAATTGAGGCGGTTAGAGCAACCATTCTAACGGAGGAAGAGGTTTTATTGACGGAGGACGCGCCCTTTCTAGATCTGGACGACGAACCCATGGATGAGCAGGTAGGTGGTGATGAGTTGGTGGACCCCCTTTCACCCCACACTCCTTCCTCTACTGCTTCCTTTCACGGCTTTGATAAACCTACGGCTTCTCCTCGAGGTCCCTCCGTTCCTGTACGACCCAAGGTGAAGCCACTATGTACCTTTAAGCCTTCAGCTTTGCCATTATCAGTGTCACCGGTCCCGGGACCCTCAAAGGATCCTGATGTTCATATTACTGTATCTAAAACCGTGACTCCTAAAAAGTCGAAGTCCGCTAAGTCCAGGGCTTCGTTAGCGGATCGGGCTCGGGAGCCCGCTTTATCCGCCACCATGGTCAGGGATATTGTGAAAGAGCAGATACAACAGCATCTACAACAACAGTCTAGGACAGACCAAGGAGCTATGACGGAGCTCAAAGATATGGTGGCGAGTCTGATCCGTTCCGGAACTCAGATGCCTCCTCCTTCAGCCCCAGACGCATCGAAGTTACCCCCCTTCGATAAAAACAACCCTTGGAGGTTTGCCTTACATGCTCCATATATAGATGGTGCCATAACTCTGGAGGGCATAGGCACCCGCCCTCTAGAGGACCTAGAATTTTACCCTCCGGGACTAGAATTCCCATTCAACGGCTTCATCCGATTGAAAGAACATGCCTTGGTTAGGTTAGACAAGGTACCGAAAGAAACGGTAATATTTCCTAAAGAGCAGGCCCAAGCTCTCTGGGCCAGGACGTTGTCGGACTGGGGGTGCACTAATTCCAAGCTCACCCCACACAAAGGAGCCTACACCATATTTACAGCTTCTCCAGTTATTACCTTGCCTATTACAGATAAAGTGGCAGGTCTTACTTTTCAAGCTATCAAAGAAGGTTCTGCCATGCCGGCTCTTAAAGAGATGGACCCCACCTCCATGCTCATCCCGAGTACCGTTACTATCTGGGATGATGCCCCCTCTACTTTCACAGTAGGGAAGTTAGACCCAGACTGCGCCTCTAATCTGTTTTCCAAGAAGCTTCCCAAATTACCAGAAAATCTTCTCAAGACTAAGTTTGAGGCACGGAATAGGTTAGCTAGGTCTCTCCACTCCATTACCTCCGTGGAGTCTCTAGCCTCGCTTTATCCGACTGAGACCTTGTTCCGGGTATTCACAAAGAACCTGTCTCTGTCCTTCCAAATCGACTTACACGAGTTTTGTTCGGCTCGGGTTAGTTGCAGGAAACACGTTCTATCTGAGGCCTCGATCAGGCATGAACCGAACAGACTGATAGCTTCCCCCTGTTGGGGTAAGAACCTTTTCCCTCAGGAGGAGGTGAACAAGGTTCTACAAGACGCTGCGAGAGCAAACCAAAATTTGCAAGCGAGGTGGGGCCTCACAGCCAAAAGGAGGGTTGAAGTTCAAAAGCAAACCTTCTTCAGTAAGAAACAGAGGTTTGCCCCTTACAAGACGAGCCGAGGTCACTACCATCAATCGTCTGTTACCCACTCGTCTTCACAGTCTCCCGCTGCTTCGTCGACTCTACAACCGAAGCACCCTCAACAGGTGGTCTACCTCACTGCTCCCCCAGGTACCCAACCCAACCCCGTTTGGATGAACTCACCCGCATACAACCCTAGCTACGAACCCTCAGGTCCCTTTCGTGGACACCAGAGAGGTAGCTACAGGGGTAGAGGACAGTTCCGTCAATGAGGCGGACCTAGGACAAGGGGTTCTCGAGGAGGGAAGGGACCTAGATTCACTCCCTCGCAATGATATAATCCCGGTAGGGGGGAGACTTTACCACTTTCGAGACCATTGGACCTTCAGTCTGTGGGCTCACAGCATAGTCTCCAAAGGTTTGGGGTGGAAATGGTCACAAGGTTCTCCTCCTCCACCAGTGGCCTTCTTCCAGAAACCCACTACCATTCTGAGAGAGTACACCACCGAGTTATTAAAGAAAAAAGCAATCAAACGGGTTCGATCGCTGAAGTTCCAAGGCCGCCTGTTCACAGTTCCGAAGAAAGGCTCGTCGGCATTGAGAGTGGTCTTGGACTTGTCAAAGCTAAATTCTTACATCCTCTGCGACAGGTTCCGGATGTTGACCATCTCTCAGGTACAGACCCTGCTTCCCCGTGGGGCCATCACCACCTCTATCGATCTTACCGACGCCTATTATCACGTACCAATAGCTTGAAACTTCTCTCCTTACCTAGGTTTCCGTCTAGGCAGGAAAGCCTTTGCGTTCAAAGTCATGCCCTTCGGCCTCAACATTGCACCCAGGATATTCACGAAACTGAGAGAGACAGTGTTAGAACAACTCAGGAACCAAGGGATTCAGATCGTTGCTTATCTGGACGATTGGCTCATTTGGGGTCGGTCGGCCCTGGAATGCAACAGAGCTACGAAGAAAGTACTTCGTTTTCTCGCCAACCTGGGATTTCGGGTCAATCTCCAAAAATCCCGCCTACTACCATCAGACCGCTTCGAATGGTTAGGCATACAGTGGGACCTTGCACGGCACAAGCTGCCTCTACCTCCCAAAAAGGTAAGAGAAATAGCTTCCAAGATCAAGAATTTTCTCAAACACAAACAGGTGTCCAGAAGAGCCTTAGAAAGAATCCTCGGCCTTCTTCAATTCGCTTCAGTAACAGATCGACTATTGAAAGCCAAACTCAAAGACATCAATCGAGTTTGGAGAAAGAGAGCCACAGTACCTTTAAGAGACAAGGTCTCGAAGATCCCCTCTGTCTTGAAAATGAGACTACAGCCATGGTCCGAACCGAAGAACCTCTCCAAATCGGTTCCTCTTCAATTCCCACCCCCACAAGTGACAATTCATACAGACGCATCTCTGAGTGGATGGGGGGGTTACTACGAACATCAAATGTTTCAGGGCTCTTGGTCACCCGCCATGAAACACTTCCATATCAATGTTCTCGAAGCCATGGCAGTGATCTTGACCCTGAAGAGACTCTCTCCTCCAAGGTCGACCCACATCAGAGTAGTGTCAGACAGCACAGCCGTAGTACACTGCATCAACAGAGGAGGATCCAAGTCGCCCAACCTGAATCAGATCCTGGTCACTATCTTCGCCTTGGCAACAGAAAAGAACTGGTTCCTGTCAGCAACCCACCTAGCGGGAGTCCAGAATGTGATAGCAGACTCACTATCCAGGACGAAACCACTGGAATCAGAATGGTCTCTGGACATAATTTCATTCCAATGGATACTCAGGCTGGTTCCGGGCCTCCAGGTAGATCTATTCGCAACTCAGATGAATCACAAACTTCCGTGTTATGTGACACCAAACATGGACCCTCAGGCTTATGCCATAGACGCATTAACCCTGGATTGGAACCATTGGAGGAAGGTTTACCTATTTCCACCAGTGAATCTTCTAATGAAAGTATTGCACAAACTACGCTCCTTCCGGGGGGCAGTGGCCTTAGTAGCACCTCGCTGGCCAAAGAGCAGTTGGTTTCCTCTCCTCCTCGAGTTGAAACTCCGACCCTTTCGGATTCCATTCCCCAAACTGACCCAAGTAATCCAAACACAGCCTATGTCAGATTCCTCAAGGATAGCCAAAACCCTAACTTTGTGGACTTCATGAAGTTTGCAGCTCATAAAGACGCAAACATTGACCCGGAAAACGTTCTCTTCATCGAAGCGGACAAAAGGGACTCGACAATTCGTCAATATGATTCGGCTGTTAAGAAATTAGCAGATTTCCTAAAGAATTCAGACCATACTCGTATGACTCCGAATTTAGCCATCTCGTTTTTTAGGTTCCTATTGGACAAGGGCCTGGCAGCTAGCACTATAACCACCATCAAGTCAGCTTTGAAGATGATCTTCCTTGTTGGGTTTAACATTAACCTGGCGGATCCCTATTTCTCATCTATTCCAAAAGCATGTGCTAGGCTTCGGCCTTTGGATCGGCCACAAAAAGTCTCTTGGTCTCTGAACAATGTCCTCAAACTTGCGTCAGACACGGACAATGAGACCACCTCTTATATTACTCTGCTTAGGAAGACTCTATTTCTAACAGCTATGGCCTCAGGTGCTAGAATCTCAGAACTAGCAGCTCTCTCACGTAACCCGGAAAACATAGATTTCCTCCCTACAGGCGAAGTACTGCTTTCTCCAGACAGAGCTTTCCTAGCTAAAAATGAGGACCTGCAAAATAGGTGGTCACCTTGGAAGATTATCTCTCTTCCCCAGGATCCTTCGCTGTGTCCAGTCACTACTCTCAGGACCTTTTTAGCTAGATCTGGCACCCGCTCGTCTGGCCCCTTATTTATCAGGGAACAAGGGGGTACTATGACCATTCAAGGTATCAGACAACAAATCCTCTACTTCATTAAACATGCTAACCCGGAATCATTTCCCCATGCTCATGATATACGGTCAATAGCTACCTCCATCAATTACTTCCAGAACATGGACTTTGATGACCTTAAAAAATATACGGGTTGGAAATCTCCTATGGTTTTCAAACGCCACTATCTAAAGAACTTACAGGCCCTTAAATACCCTACGGTTGCAGCGGGGAGTCTTATCTCTCCCCATTAAACTCTGATTATTTCTTTATTCCATCTCTTCTCTCCTCCCTCCTACCCACCTCTCACACCACGTCGCCACTCTCCTGGGTGGTTCGTTAGCCCTAAGTTATTTACCATGTTTAATTCCTATGATTTAACTGTTATTGTAATTACCATTCCTTTAATGTTTAGATATGCTTAGACATGTAAGATTGATACCTTTTGTGACTGGACATTCAGGTGATCCCTTGTCTTCATATTATTTTAGCCTTACGTCCCCTATGTCTTTGGCTAGTTTGTGATTTTATGTTTACTTACAATATTATATTATTGGCTTACATGGTGTTTGTTTTCTCCTTATTATGTTATTATTGTATTGGGCTTGGAAGGCATTCTCTGGTACATTTTCACCGGCCGTCACAGGCCGCCCCAGAAAAGGGATTTTGACGAAGGAAAAATCTATTTCTGGGAAGAAGCCTGTGACGCCCGGTGAAACCCTTCCTGGTTGTTTGGTACGGACCCACCCCCTTTTTTCCTTGCCAAGCCATATGTTCTTGCAGAAGGATGTCCTAGAGAGTGCGCGTGGTAGGTGTCGGTGGGGTAGTCCAACTGTGTTCTCTAGGGCCTGTCACGGCCCTCCCCATTGATGAAGGGATTATCTAAATGGAAGACAGCCTGTGAATAGTGGTTTTCACACGCCCTTGTTAAATACACGACACCTACAAGGTGTTCGCGCGAGGGTTGTAACCTCTGCATTCCATGCTTTTATCTTTCTCTAGTATATTTGGAAGATTTATATTAGAAAAGTGTAAAGAAGGACCTTTTCACTGGGCGTCACAGGCCTCTTCCCAGAAATAGATTTTTCCTTCGTCAAAATCCCTTTTATCACCAACACTAATTGGTGCTCATGTCATATAATACCCATAGTATAAATATATTACTAATGAAAATGATTAAAAGAGGCTCTAAAACATAATACAGTTTTGTATATGATCATGTAATAACTGATAGAAAATGTATGTTAAAAATCATTGTGATATGTGATCAGCCACATGAAAAGATTCTGATATTCTCTCTCTTTGAAATAAAAGTTGCAGGGATTTAATTATTCTTATTTTACCTTTAGCTTATATAATTTTTAAAATAAAGTACATTATGTTATTTTAGGTTAAAAATTATGAATTTATATTTCTGATGGTTTGATTATCTTCTATTTTAACAATTAGCATTTGAAAAAAAAAGCTTCAACAGTATCTTAGCATGATAACATGAATAAGTTTCAACTGTTCTATAAAAAATTGAACTTATGGAAATTAAACACCAGTCAAACAAATGAAATTTTCCTTTACAGCATTTGCTTGTTGAAATTAATGACTGTCAATATCATCTCTTTCTTTATGACTTCGTGTTCTGTTATCAAGTTGAAATGATTGATAAGGAGAACAAAACATATTTCAGGTTCTCATGTTATAATATCTTTTATGGGCTCAAGCCATGTCGTCCTGATGGAAGTTCCGATAGGGTAGCTTCCTTGGGTATATTACAACTACGGCGATATTCCCAGAGAATTTACCTTAAGGTACCCAGAATTCTAACTCCTGGAGCGAATATCCCTAATAAAAGAACCAGGGATATCGCGAAATATCATAGGACGTATTCTTGACACGCCACATGGCAATCTGCACCCCAAACAGAGATAACACTTTGAAGGGGTCAATTGGCAAGAAAACGAAAACGAGAAAGAAAAAGGAGAGCCGCTCGCAAGGCTCTCTCTTCTCCCGTTTCGTAAGCGTGCATTGCGCCGCTCACGGCGCCATCTGCATTCCTTTTTGCGTAGCTTAACAACTCGGTGTTTTTTCTTGTGTTTCTCGCAATTCTTGGATTTAATCAAGTTATTATGCTTTCTCCAACTTCGTCTGCCTCTGATAAGTTGAGTATTATTTCTTTTATGTATAAATGTAGGCTCTTGGTAATTTTTAAAGTGATTAATAGTAATAATCTTTGTTACAAGAGCTGTTGCCTACCGGAGGCGTCCTGGACGCTGTCGCTCGCTAGGTATGAGTTTTAGTTAGCCAGAGCGACGTTCCCGGCTGTTTTGCTTTAATAATTTTAGCTGTTTAGCGTTACATAGGATTTCCTTATACGATGCTTTTAGTATTATTTGTCTTGGCGAAGTATTCGCCGATTCTGGCTAGACCGTGTAGCCTAGTCGTTTGGCCCTAGTACTTTCCTGCATGATATTTGGATTTCCGAGTGTCTTTAAAATTTTATTGAAGCTTTAGGCAGTTTTATACATTTAAGATTATATTGATTTTTTCCAAGATAGTATACGAGTGAGTTTCGGTGATTTAGGTAATCGATTCTCTTGGCGCCTAGGCTAAGTTGCCTATGGAGCCTTAGTATGCTTTCTCATACTCCCCGGTTGCTCTCTTTTCTTCGGAGAAGGTGTGCAATCCCTTTCCCTCTGTTTAAGCCTTGGGCTTAACCCTAGTGGTTTATCTGAATTAACTTTCGATACAACTATATTAGGGTGTTACTGTTCCTTCCTGTTCCAGTAAGTCTGGCTTCAGAGAGGGGGCAGAACATCAGAGTTCTTAGTCTGAGTCTGTTTTTGTCTGGCTTGGGGTTGAGACTCCCTCGCTAGACTGACACAGACATAGGAGGCTTAGCCTCCTTAGGTCACTTTCGAAGGTTTCTGTACGAGATGATTCCTTCTTCTTGTGATCTAGCAGACTAGTCCTTTGTTGCTGTTCTCGGTGGCGAGGATAAGATCCTTTCTCTGGGAATAGCAACACCTTCTTTGCTTTAGTCCCGTGGGGGTTGGCAAGTATTGCTGGCCTCCCTCCTCGGATCTCCCTTAGGCTAAGATGAGTTTTCTTGGCTGCGGGTGATTCATTACTAAAACAAGGTTGGTAGGACCCTCTTCGTCCCTTTCCCCCTCTTTTCTCTGTAATGGCCTAGCCGTTACATTACTGTCCGTCATTCTACACCTGTACCTAGCATAGGTTAGGATGTGGAGTTGACTCAGTCCCTTGCCGGCCGGCAGAGTGTGCCGGCCGGCAAAGGTCTTCTGCTTTGAGAGCTGCCCGGACCTCCCTTGGTCCCTCATCCATGTTTGTCTGTAGAGCCAGATGGCATTGGTCAGGAAGCCTGAATTAGATTCTCCCCTTCCTTATGAGCACTCTTTCGGGTTGCCGGGCTTTGAGGTAGTACAGTCTCTTATCCCAGCATCCATTCTGTTTTCTTCTAGTGTTGTACCCTAGCCGGCTGCCGGCCTAAGTGGCTGGCAGCCGGGCAGTCGGAGTTCTCTGGTTCTTTTGCTGCCGGCCGGCATCGGTTGTATACCTTTGCCGGCCGGCTATTATCACGCCATTGTCTGCCGGTCGCTATGAGTGGTGGCCGGCAGCTGGGTGCTACCTTGTGTAGTTGCCGGCCGGCAGTCATTGCCGGCCGGCACTGGCTGTTGCCGGCCGGCAGTTACTGCTGGCCGGCACATGCATTTGAACCAGCGTTCTGCCGCCTTATAGCTCTTAAGTAGTATACTTTAGAGCTAGTTATGGTGAGTGCCGGCCGGCAACACTTTTGTGTTGTCTTGCACAGCCCTTTGGTGTTGCCTTACATATAAAGAAAGTGGGTTCTTTCTTGTCTACTATCCGGTATTTTAAAATCATCCCTTAGGTGTGAGCTACACCTGTTTCCTCTGGAAAATATTTCATTGGTTGCTCTAGGACAGATTAACCATACGATTTTATTATCTGGAAGGTTGCAACAATTGACTGTGCGGGAAACACAAGTGTGTGTCTTTCCTTTCTATTTTGTTATGCTAAACTGTGCATATCCAGTGATACGTAGTTCACTTGATACTCATGGAAATTTCTTCTCTTTACAGGAGGACCATCCGAAGTGCGGAAGTGTTTTCTGCAACGTCCGCAGCAGGAACTTCTGCGGACATGAGTTATGTAGGAGGCACGCAGCATGCGCTGTCTCCAAGGGTGATCTCCGGTATTGGGACCCTCAGGTATGTACCGTGTGCACTAACCTGGTTGCTGAGGCTTTTGATTCCCCTAGGATGGCGGAGTCAAGGGATATAGCAAGGGAGAAGCTTCGTACCTGGGTAAGGGGTTTCCAGAAGAACACCTCTGGACCTTATCTTCCAAGTGAGAAGATGAGGGCTTACCTTTTCCCCAGGGCATCAGCTGATGCAGTGATTCCCCAGCCTCGAGAGGAGATCCCCCTAGTTCAGATCCCGTTGGATGCTGAAGTCGCGGTTGCCTTGCAGGACATCCAGTTGGACGACAGGATGTCGGACGTGTCCGAGCGTCTGGAGGAGGACCTCCTGGCAGAAGGCCAGGATGAAGATCAGGCTCCAGACATTGAAGAGGAAGAGGTCGACGAGGTGTCGGCTGCTCCGGTTCAGGTCCCTGAACCTATTCCCTCAACATCGTCCGCTCTCCCAGTAGAGCTGGGACAGGCCCTCTCCTCCATCGTTGGAATGATCCAACAGATGCAGAAGGAGAATAATGAGAAGGCGGCTGCAATGGAACTGCAGACGCAGAAGCTTGCAGCTTCACATGGGCCCCAGAAAAGGCTCAACGTGAAAGACCTTCCCTTGTGCTCAGATGTTAACCCGTGGAGATATGCTGAGCACATGCCGATGACGGTCGGAAAGATCGTCATGTCGGAAAAGTTGGGCTCAGTTCCCCTAGAGGAGGTGGAATTCTGGCCCAGCAAAGGGTCGTATCCGGACTGTTATGTCCGTTTGAGGAAGGAACCAGCTTCAAAGGAGGAGACAGAGCCGAAGGAGGTCATAGTGATGGACCATGCTAAGGCTCAAGCTTTGCTTTCATCCTCGATGAAAGAGAGGGGCTTCACGAACTCAAAGGTGGCTGCTTTGAGTAAGAAGCACCCTTCCTTTGTGTCCTCTTCTGCTAGAGTCTTCCCCTTTTTGCAGAAAGGGTTTGCAGCTGTGCTAAAAGCAGTCGAGGCTGGCAAGCCATGCCCCTCTTTGGAGGAGTGTAAACCCTTGTCGCTGGCCCTACCTATGGACCACAAGGACTGGAAGGACGTCCATCTTACCTTCTCAGTCGGGAAGTTGGAGGCTGATATTGCCGGACGTCAGTTCGGTGAGAACCTCCCTAAGCTGTCTGACTTTCTTTTGCGGAGGGAGCTCGAGACGAAAGAAAGACTGGCTGCCTCAATGTCTCTTCAGACCACTCTTGAGACGATGGCAAGTGACCCCAAGGTCCATGAGATGTTCATGGTAGTGGCCAAGACTCATCTGGCCACAGTGACGAAGGATCTTTACAGCTTCGTCAGGGGGAGGAGAGCTTGTAGGGAGTTTGTGTTCGCCTCGGCTGCGGTGAGGCACGAGCCAAGGAAACTAATCTCCTCCAACATTTGGGGCAAAGACCTTTTCCCTAGCGAATCGGTCAAGGAGGTTGTTGATAAGGCCGCCACGGAGAATAGAAACCTTCTCCAGAAGTGGGGCCTGTCTATCAAGAGAAAGTCTTCCCCGGATGAGGGTCCCCAACCAAAGAGGAAGACTAAGAGGACTAGGCTACCCTCTCGGCCAGCCAAGCTATTTAGACAGCAACAGCAACAGCAATTGCCTATGCCTTCAGTGCCACAGATGGTGGCACAAACCCCGACCACATTCCAGTGGGTACCTCAAGCCGTGTCGACACAGTCTCCGGCATTTAACCCAACGTTCGAAGGGCAGTCAACTTCCTTTCGAGCAAAGCCTAGAGGAGCAGCCAGAGGCTCGTCTAGGTGCCCTTCAAGGGGAAGGGGATTCAGGGGTGGTCGCGGTCAGGGAGGCAAGACCTCAGGACAACAGTCGAAGTGAGATGATACCGGTAGGAGGGAGACTTCAGAATTTTCGGGATCGGTGGACCTTCGATCCCTGGGCCCACAGCCTACTCAAGAATGGACTGGGCTGGAGCTGGTACAGCACTCCACCCCCGTGCCCTCGTTTCTTCCAACACTCCACCCCCGTTCTGGAGGAGTACATTCAAGAACTGTTGGAGAAAAAAGTGATCCGAAGGGTAAAGTCCATCAAATTCCAAGGGAGGCTGTTTTGTGTTCCCAAGAAGGACTAGGAGAAACTCAGAGTCATTCTGGACTTGTCGCCACTCAACAAGTTCATAGTGAACTGCAAGTTTAAGATGCTAACACTGCAACACATAAGGACCTTACTGCCCAAGAGGGCATTTACCGTCTCCATAGATTTGTCAGACGCCTATTGGCACGTTCCAATCAATCGCCGACTCTCCCCCTACCTAGGGTTCAAGCTACAACGAAGACTATACGCCTTCAGAGCCATGCCATTCGAGCTAAATATAGCCCCAAGGATTTTCACAAAGCTTGCGAGCGTAGCTCTCAAACAATTACGCCTAAAGGGAATTCAGGTGGTAGCCTACCTGGACGACTGGCTGGTGTGGGCAGCATCCAAGACAGAATGCTTGCAAGCTTCCCTGCAGGTGATCCAGTTCCAAGAGTATCTAGGCTTCAAGATCAACTGAAAAAAGTCTCGACTTTCTCCATCTCAAAAGTTCCAGTGGTTGGGAATCCACTGGGACCTAGTGTCACACCAATTCTCCATCCCGGCGAAGAAGAGGAAGGAGATAGCTGGTTCTGTCAAGAGACTTCTGGATTCCGAAAGGATATCAAGACGCGAACAGGAGAGAGTGCTGGGTTCTCTCCAGTTTGCTTCGGTAACAGACCCGGTGCTAAGAGCACAGCTAAAGGATGCAACCGGAGTTTGGAGAAGTTATGCATCAAACGCGCGAAGAGATCTGAGAAGACCAGTTCCGCTTCGTCTACGTACTCTTCTCAGGCCTTGGTCCCAAGCCAGACAACTAAAGAAGTCGGTACTTCTTCAGCCACCTCCCCCCTCGTTGACTATTCACACAGACACCTCGAAGGAGGGGTGAGGTCATTCTCATCGGAAGAAGGCCCAAGGGACTTGGTCCAATCTATTCAAGACATTTCACATAAACTTTCTGGAAGCTATGGCAGTGCTCCTTACCTTGAAGAAAGTCTCCCCGCGTCGCTCGATCCACATAAGGTTGGTGCTGGACAGCGAGGTGATTGTGAGATGCTTGAATCGACAAGGATCAAGGTCACCACCTCTCAACCAGGTGATGTTGGCCACCTTTCGACTGGCGGAAAAGAAGAAGTGGTACCTGTCGGCAGTTCACCTTCAAGGAGTCCGCAATGTGACAGCGGACGCTCTATCCAGGTTCACACCGATAGAGTCGGAATGGTCCCTAGACGCAGGATCGTTCTCCTTCATCTTGAGTCAAGTCCCAGAACTGCAGATAGACCTCTTTGCGACGAAAGACAACAAGAAGTTGCCCCTGTACGTGTCCCCGTACGAGGACCCCTTGGCGGAAGCAGTGGACGCGATGTCCCTCGACTGGAACAGATGGTCCAGGATTTATCTGTTCCCTCCTCACAACCTTCTGTTGAGGGTCCTCAACAAACTGAGATCCTTCAAGGGAGTAGCGGCAATAGTGGCCCACAAGTGGCCGAACAGCGTGTGGTTCCCTCTGGCATTGGAACTACGGCTGAAGTTTCTTCCGCTACCAGATCCAGTTCTGACCCAGCGAGTCCAGAAGTCGACTGTCTGCGCTTCATTACAGAAAACCTGGACCCTGCAGCTCATGATTTTCTCTCCCTAGCGGTGAGAAAGCGTTTCGGGATTTCGAAAGACAGCATAGACTTCCTAGAGGAATATAAGTGCAAATCTACTAGAAGGCAATATGAGTCATCTTGGAGAAAATGGGTGGCCTTTGTCAAGGCGAAGAATCCGCAGGAGATCTCGACGGACTTCTGCTTATCTTTCTTCATCCACCTCCAGGGTCAAGGGTTAGCAGCTAACACGATTTCAACGTGTAAGTCTGCTTTGACAAGACCCATTCTATATGCCTTCCAGGTCGACCTCGCTAACGAGATCTTTAATAAAGTTCCGAAAGCCTGCGCTAGGCTCAGACCTTCAGCACCTCCAAAGCCCATTTCATGGTCTTTAGATAAAGTTCTTCATTTTGCTTCACTGTTGAACAATGAGGAGTGTGCGTTAAAGGATTTGACCCAAAAAGTTATTTTCCTATTTGCACTCGCGTCCGGGGCCAGGGTTAGTGAGATTGTAGCCCTCTCGAGAGAGGAAGGTCGTGTTCAGTTCTTGGATGGGGGAGAGCTGAACCTGTTTCCGGATCCTACGTTTCTCGCCAAGAACGAGTTACCCACCAACAGGTGGGGTCCCTGGAGAATCTGCCCTCTGAAAGAAGATGCATCTCTATGTCCAGTAGAATGCCTAAAGGTCTATCTTCGTAGAACTTCAGACTTCAAGGGTGGTCAACTATTTAGGGGAGAAACATCAGGCTCAAATTTACCACTGAAACAACTCAGGGCGAAAATCACATATTTTATTCGCAGAGCGGATCCTGACAGTACACCCGCAGGTCACGATCCGAGGAAAGTTGCCTCATCCTTAAATTTCTTTAATTGTATGGATTTTGAACATCTTCGTTCATACACTGGCTGGAAGTCTTCCAGAGTGTTCTTTCGTCACTATGCGAAGCAAGTGGAGCAACTAAAGAGGTCTGTGGTAGCAGTGGGTTGCGTCGTTAACCCTGCTGTTTAACTCTGCGAGGAACAGTGGATTTAATTGGGACGATTAATTCCAGGGTGAGTGTGTAGTTACATACTGTGCTACAAACTAAGTGTAAGGGCACCGGGTTGCCCACGTTGACTGTTCCACTTTCAAAGGTGAACCTAGCATAAGTGCAGACATGTGTGCCGAGCGTTTCTAATGCTAATGTGACTGATTAGTAATACAGACTTCTACAACTTTGATACCTCGGTATGTTAAAAGTGGCACTAATGTTTTTCTTTCAGATAAACAAGTTTCTGTTCACTATCATGCTTATGCTTAAATATTTGGTTATCCTCCTCTTATATATATATATATAATTGTTGTTAACCTGTTTATTTATTGTCTGTCAATAAATTTGTTCTTGCAAACCTTGCGTCTCCTTCACCTGTGTCAATTTATTGATAATAATTGAGCATTCTTTCTATGTATATTTATCTGGGATAATTCTAATAGATTGTTCCTTTATGCAAGCTAATTTTGCATTGGTTTATGCTTTCCCTTAGCGGGGGGACTCCATCCCCTAAGGGGACGGTGGCGGATATGCAAGTTTCCTCCTACTCGGATATAAACCTTTGTCCAATACAGTATTGAACGGAGAACTGGTCGATATTTCATATTGACGCAGTGGTTCGTTACAAACTATGCTTTACATAATATAGGGTGAGACCACTATATTGGCTTGCCTGTTATTCATACATAGGTATATGTACTCTTCGAGACTTTTCCAGAGTCTAGTAGGACTCTTCCCTGTAGGGGGCAGGAAGCTCTAACATGGTTTATGGTTAGTTGAAAAGATGTATAACGGTAACATCTTAGGTCTTTAGGTCTAGTCGACCGGGGAAATACCTCCGGGGAGTACGGCACGTTTTGAGAATCCACAAATACAGTAATGCTCTGGTATACTTCCATCAGGACGACATGGCTTGAGCCCAAAAAAACGGATTTTGAGCGAAGCGAAAAATCTATTTTTGGGTGAGATGGCCATGTCGTCCTGATGGACCCGCCCTTCCCTTTCTATGAAAGGGCTGTAGGTCCCCTCCCTACATACAGTATCTGTAGCACCTCGTGTATCGCTACAAGGAATACAGATGGCGCCGTGAGCGGCGCAATGCACGCTTACGAAACGGGAGGGGCTCTCCCTTTTCTTTCTCGTTTTCGTTTTCTTGCCAATTGACCCCTTCGAAGTGTTATCTCTGTTTGGGGTGCAGATTGCCATGTGGCGTGTCAAGAATACGTCCTCTGATATTTCGCGATATCCCTGGTTCTTTTATTAGGGATATTCGCTCCAGGAGTTAGAATTCTGAGTACCTTAAGGTAAATTCTCTGGGAATATCGCCGTAGTTGTAATATACCCAAGGAAGCTACCCTATAGGAACTTCCATCAGGACGACATGGCCATCTCACCCAAAAATAGATTTTTCGCTTCGCTCAAAATCCGTTTAATGATCTTTGTCTTAAAAAGGGAAGCATATTTTCTTTTTAACAATTTCGAAAGTTGTCTTAAAAAAGGGAGCGTATTTTCTTTTTAACAATTTCGAAAGTTAAGTGAAAAAAGCATGAAACTGGTATTTATTAGTCATTGAATTGTAACAAATTTTATATAAAATGCTCTGAAATAATATCATCTATACAAAATCTGCATTAAATCAAATTACATACATATACCAAAGTACTTCCCCAATTTTGGGGGGTAGCCAACATCAAACGAATCAAAACAAAGAAGGGGACCTCTACTCTCTACATTCCTCCCAGCCAGACAAGGGACTCGACCGAGTTCGGCTGGTACTGCTAGGGTGCCACAGCCCACCCTCCCCCATTATCCACAGTAGAAGCTTCATAACGCTGAATCCCCTACTGCTGCTACCTCCGCGGTCATCCAAGGCACTGGAGGAAGCAGCAGGGCCTACTGGAGCTGCGTCACAATCGCTCGCCATTCATTCCTATTTTTAGCACGCTCTCTTGCCTCTCTCACATCTATCCTACTATCACCCAGAGCTTTCTTCACTCCATCCATCCACCCAAACCTTGGCCTTCCTCTTGTACTTCTCCCATCAACTCATGCATTCATCACCTTCTTTAGCAGACAGCCATTTTCCATTCTCTCAACATGGCCAAACCACCTCAACGCATTCATATCCACTCTAGCTGCTAACTCATTTCTTACACCTGTTCTCACCCTCACTACTTCGTTCCTAACCCTATCTACTCGAGATACACCAGCCATACTCCTTAGACACTAAATCTCAAACACATTCAATTTCTGTCTCTCCGTCACTTTCATTCCCCACAACTCCGATCCATACATCACAGTTGGTACAATCACTTTCTCATACAGAACTCTCTTTACATTCATGCCCAACCCTCTATTTTTTACTACTCCTTTAACTGCTCCCAACACTTTGCATCCTTCATTCACTCTGATGTACATCTGCTTCCACTCCACCATTTGCTGCAACAACAGACCCCAAGTACTTAAAATGATCCACCTCCTTAAGTAACTCTCCATTCAACATGACATTCAACCTCGCACCACCTTCCCTTCCTGTACAACTCATAACCTTACTCTTACCCACATTAACTCTCAACTTCCTTCTCTCGCACACCCTTCCAAATTCTGTCACTAATCGGCCAAGCTTCTCTTCCTCGTCTGCAACCAGTACAGTATCATCCGCAAATAACAACTGATTTACCTCCCATTCATGGTCATTCTCGTCTACCAGTTTCAATCCTCCTCCAAGCACTCGAGCATTCACCTCTCTCACCATTCCATCAACATACAAGTTAAACAACCACGGTGACATCACACATCCCTGTCTCAGCCCCCCTCTCACCGGAAACCAATCGCTCACTTCATTTCCTATCCTAACACATGCTTTACTACCTTTGTAGAAACTTTTCACTGCTTGTAACAACCTTCCACCAACTCCATATAACCTCATCAGATTCCACATTGCTTCCCTATCAATTCTATCATATGCTTTCTCCAGATCCATAAACGCAACATACACCTCCTTACCTTTTGCTAAATATTTCTTGCATATCTGCCTAACTGTAAAAATCTGATTCATACAACCCCTACCTCTTCTAAAACCACCCTGTCCTTCTAAAATTGCATTCTCTGTTTTATCCTTAATCCTATTAACCAGTACTCTACCATACACTTTTCCAACTACACTCAACAAACTACAGTAATACCCCTTGAATTACAACACTCATGCACATCTCCCTTACCCTTATATAGTGGTACAATACACACACAAAACCCAATCTACTGGTACCATTGACAACACAAAACACATATTAAACAATCTCACCAACCATTCAAGTACAGTCACACCCCCTTCCTTCAACATCTCAGCTCTCACATCATCCATACCAGATGCTTTTCCTACTCTCGTTTCATATAGTGCTCTCCTCACTTCCTCTCTTGTAATCTCTCTCTCATTCTCATCTCCCATCACCGGCACCTCAACACCTGCAACAGCAATTATATCTGCCTCCCTATTATCCTCAACATTCAGTAAACTTTCAAAATACTCTGCCCACCTTTTCCTTGCCTCCTCTCCTTTTAACAACCTTCCATTTTTCATCTTTCACTGTCTCTTTAATTCTTGAACCAGCCTTACTTACTCTCTTCACTTCTTTTCAAAACTTCTTATTTTCTTCATATGAATAACCCAATCCCTGACCCCACCTCAGGTCAGCTGCCCTCTTTGCCTCACTTACCTTTGACACAGTGTCTCATGATGTGCTGCTTAAAAAGCTCGAACATTATGGAATACGTGGAAATGCATTACTCTTACTAAAATCCTACTTAATGAGTCGAAAACAATTTGTGACCCTCGATGGCCATCTCTCAGAGGTTATGGATGTCAAAATAGGTGTTCCCCAGGAATCAGTCCTAGGCCCCTTATTTTTCCTCGCCTATATCAATGATCTACCTCGATCAGTAGGTAGGTTAAGCTCCATACTCTTTGCCGATGACACTACGCTTCATTTTAGACATAGAAATATCTACTCCCTCTGTGATACACTAACTGCTGATTTAACTCATGTAAAAAACTGGGTACTAGCAAATAAGTTAACCTTAAATGAAAGAAAGACATACTTCATAATCTTTTCTCTACGTAGAGTTCCGGATAACATAAGGGTTGCTATAGGAAATCACACTCTGGATCAGAAATCCAGTGATAATAAACTAACTTTCTGTGAGCATGTAAATATAACAGTTAATAAAATTGCCAAAGTAATGGATATCATATATAGATTAAAAGAGTATTTCCCCTTATATATTATAAAACAATTGTATCACTCGTTAGTATCTCCTCACCTAAATTACTGCAATACGGCGTGAGGGAGTAGTAGTAGAAATGTCTTGCAACCATTAATTGTAATTCAAAAAAGACTAGTAAGAATCATAAGCTCCAGTGATTACTTAGCTCATACATCGCCACTCTTCCGGTCTCTCTCGATATTGAAGCTGGAAGACACTTATAAGCTCTCCTTAATGAATATGATGTTCCAAACACTTATTTTAACAAATTTCCAGATTTAAGACGAAAAATAATTCAGGAACAATCAGTTCATCCATATGGAACAAGAAATTCAAACTTAACTCTTCCTTTCATGCGTATTAATAGATGCGAGCAATCGTATCTATACCAAGGTATTAAACTTTGGAATACTCTGCCCGCTTATCTAAAGGCACTGCTTAGCGTTCGATCTTTTAAGAAATCATATACAAATCTCCTGTTATCTGGGTATTAAGCTTTATTAATAAATATTCATACTTGCCTACCTAACCACAACGCAAGTATGTTTCATTGTTTAAGACTATTTTTTTTATTTGTAAAACTAATTCTTTTACTGAGTTTTTTGCTTAATATCTACAATTTTTCAATGTATATACCATTAGCTTTCATATACCATCCTTCTTTATCATATAAATATGCATTTCCATTTGTTTTTAGGCTAAGATTCTCATTTACATGTATCTATTTGTATACATATGATTATGTATATGTATGCGTACATTTTGTATATCTATATCCATATTTACTTTATTTTTTATTTTTACTTAATTGGTGATATTATTTTAGTTGTATTATTGCCCGAAGAGCTCTGCTCCACATGGGCTTAGACTGAGTCTTTTTTTCTTTTTGTAAATCTTTGTATGTAAATATTTTTTGTCCAATAAACATTATTATTATTATTATTATTATTATTATTATTATTATTATTATTATTATTATTATCTTGCACTTTACTTCCCCATTCTTCTCTCTATATCTTTCATACTTCTCTACACTATAACTCTGCAGCCATTCTTCAAAAGCCCTCTTTTTCTCTTTTACTTTTACCTTCACTCCTTCATTCCACCATTCACTGCCCTTCCTCATGCCGCCTCCAACTAACTTTTTGCCACACACATAACTTGCAATCCCAACAAAATTTTCTTTTACTAACTTCCACTCCTCCTCTAAATTACCAGTTTCTCTTACTTTCACTTCATCATATGCCATTTTCAACCTTTCTTGATATTTACTTTTTACCCCCGGTTTTATTAGCTCTTCAACCCTCACTAGCACCGTCTTACATCCACCTACTCTATTCCCCCACTCTTTTGCTACAACTAATTTTCCTTCCACCAAAAAATTATCAGACATAATCGTTAGCCATACCCCTAAACACGTGCACGTCTTTCAATCTTCCAAACATACTTTTAGTTATCAACACATAATCCATTAACGCCCTTTCGACCACTCTTACCCATGTATACTTGTTTTTATCTTTCTTTTTGAAAAAGCTAGAACTTATCACCATCTCTTGCTCAACACACATTTTCACCTGGTACGCCATACTTCCCAATGACACCTTCTACCTCTCCAGCGACCACTCTAGCATTTAAGTCACCCATGACAACTATTTAACATATAAAATACAGTAGGAAACACTAAATAAATAGAATAAGTATAAAATGGACTAAGCAAGGTATAAGGAATAATTGTATACTGAAGTGAAATAAGAGTTAATTACAGAAGGTCCTCAACGTACAAACTTGATAGGTTCCAAGAAACTGTTTGTAAGAGATTTTGTTCAATTTTGGCCTAGGGTAGGCCTTACCTGAATCCCATGCCTATGATTTCCAGCTACAAAAGTCAACAAATAGTTAGGATTCAAATGAAATAGATATCAGGTTAATACAAATGTTGTTTTGCTTACTGTATCAAATGACATAATATTGTTTTATTACGGTATTTCTTTATCTTTAACTTGTATGTTGATGGAGTGGTGAGAGAGGTGAATGCTCGAGTGCTTGGACGAGGATTAAAACTGGTAGACGAGAATGACCATGAATGGGAGGTAAATCAGTTTTTATTTGCGGATGATACTGTACTGGTTGCAGACACAGAAGAGAATCTTGGATGATTAGTGACAGAATTTGGAAGGGTGTGTGAGAGAAGGAAGTTGAGAGTTAATGTGGGTAAGAGTAAGGTTATGAGATGTACGAGTAGGGAAGGTGGTGCAAGGTTGAATGTCATGTTGAATGGAGAGTTACTTGAGGAGGTGGATCAGTTCAAGTACTTGGGGTCTGTTGTTGCAGCAAATGGTGGAGTGGAAGCAGATGTAAAGTACGTCAGAGAGTGAATGAAGGTTGCAAAGTGTTGGGGGCAGTTAAGGGAGTACGTAGTAAAAAATAGAGGGTTGGGCATGAATGTAAAGAGAGTTCTGTATGAGAAAGTGATTGTACCAACTGTGATGTATGGATCGGAGTTGTGGGGAATGAAAGTGATGGAGAGACCGAAATTGAATGTGTTTGGGATGAAGTGTCTAAGGAGTATGGCTGGAGTATCTCGAGTAGATAGGGTTAGGAACGAAGTGGTGAGGGTGAGAACGGGTGTAAGAAATGAGTTAGCAGCTAGAGTGGATATGAATGTGTTGAGGTGGTTTGGCCATGTTGAGAGAATGGAAAATGGCTGTCTGCTAAAGAAGGTGATGAATGCAAGAGTGATGGGAGAAGTACGAGAGGAAGGCCAAGGTTTGGGTGGATGGATGGAGTAAAGGAAGCTCTGGGTGATAGGAGGATAGATGTGAGCGAGGCAAGAGAGCGTGCTAGAAATAGGAATGAATGGCGAGCGATTGTGACGCAGTTCCGGTAGGCCCTGCTGCTGCCTCCGATGCCTTAGATGACCGCGGAGGTAGCAGCAGTAGGGGATTCAGCATTATGAAGCTTCATCTGTGGTGGATAATGTGGGAGGGTGGGCTGTGACACCCTAGCAGTACCAGCTGAACTCGGTTGAGTCCCTTGTCAGGCTGGGAGGAACGTAGAGAGTAGAGGTCCCCTTTTTGTTTTTGATTCTTTGTTGATGTCAGCTACCCCCCAAAATTGGGGGAAGTGCCATGGTATATGTATGTATGTATGTATTTCTTTATCTAATCTTTGATATTTTCTCTTGGATTTATGTTTTTATCTCTGAATGTTTATAAGTTGAGGACCCTCAGTATTGGAAAAAACTTTAATAATTTGGCATTCAATAAAATCAATAGATAGAATATAATTGGAAATGAATATGTAAAAGGGAATGAGGATTATCAGGGATAAGAAAGGAAAAAATTAAAATTCTGAATAAAGAAGGAAGTAGATTAAACTAAACTGAAATGAACAGTAAAAATGTGTAAATAGCAGAAACAAAATGGAAATAGAAAACAGGGAAGAACGGGAGAAACCTTTTAGTCTTTGTGACAATATTCCCTTTACTTGACAAATAACTTTACAGCAGTCAACTTACTGAGCAGTATTGTATGGACACTCAATTTAAAAAATAATTTATAATGGTGCTAAAAGCTTAATTATGTATAGTCAAATAGCAGGTTAAGGAAGCTACACTCTACAATGCTTATTTTAACCTAATACCAATAAAGTAGTGACATTTTGAACCAATAAAATATTAAAATACTAATTTACATTTATTGCGGAATATCAAAATACATTTTCTTGTGTCATCACACACACAAGATTACATTCTAATAAGGTGATCATCAGATGTTAAATTTATCGGCAGTGTCATCAAAGTCTAAAGATTCAATAATTTTTCAAAGCCTTTACAATTTTGTTTTTATTCGTACGTCTTAAAATGCTAAAGCAAATGTAATGTACTGATCAGTGATGACTCGCATTCTCTAATTTGTTGAAAAATACTTAAACAACCAGGGCGTTTGCAAAAAAAAGAAAAAAAAAAAGAAAAAAAAAGGAAAATGAAAATTTTATGCTATTAACAATTTATCCATTGATTGAAATCGAGTCTTGGCATTCAGTTCCAGTGCATCAGAGTAATGTGACAAGGGAAGATATTTTTTTTTTTGAACGGTGTAGGGCAATTATTTAAGACGGCAAAATAATGGAAAAATAATGCAGAAATCAATAAAAGTTCACAATGGTGCCGCATTTAGTTAATATTTGCAATACTGTACTAGATGAATCACTATTGTCTCTACAGTTTACTTATTTTTAACAAGATACTGTAAATAAACTTCTAAATTATTACCAATCATACGGGTACTGTATCATTAAAAGGCAATTAGGTTTGAAATATTGTATGAAATATGCAATAGGTGGGTAAAAATAAATATAACAAGGATGGCCAGAATACAGTAAGACAACTGTTCCACCTTTTCCTTTATTCTAATATTCAGTTATCTAAAAATATTGTGCACTAAATGTTTTCTTTATTCTTTACTGATAACCTTTTTTTAGTTTGCTAGCAAAATTATATATTATAAAAAAGTGTTGTTTACCTCTACAGTGTACGCATACACAACATGAATATGTAATAATGAAAGAAAAACTAAAGGGTTCGTCCTTAAAAGTAAGG